>NC_079194.1:203119587-203419587 GCF_029499605.1 Hyla sarda | reverse complement strand
CTGCGGGCTGCCAACTAAAGTGAAGTGAGCACCCTCCTACTTAGACTGGTGGAAGTGGTTACCACTGTTATGTCACTTCATGTGTTTTCCAAAAGGTAAGTAGCCATTTATTTCTGTAGGAATGTTTATATGTGACTCTATGTATGCAAGTTATAGCTATCTAAATTGTGGGTTGTATGTGTGACTATGTGGGGATTGTGTGCATATGTGTGTCTGTGTAAGGGGCCATGGTTTAGTCTAGGCAGGTGTTGAATGCATGAATAAGTGCATCCAAGGAAGTCGTTATGGCAGGGCCGTAGCTAGGTTGTGGCGAGTACAGCTGCAAGGGGGCGCAGAGAACATTTGACCACCTAACAATGTAAAATGAGTGGTGATGGATACAATGTGGGCATCACCACTCAGTATTGGACTTTCTACTCCTGTACTGTAGCACTGTGGCGCAGGGCATATGCTTTAGGCCATGTGTGAGGGCACCATTTTATCACAGGCAGCCTGCAGGAGATGTCCTGAGCTCCTCCGAGTGACAGAGCCCTGAGCTGAGAATTCAGAGGGCATAGCTACAGTGCAGGATCAGTAGGAAGGTAAGTGGGATTAAAAAATAATTTCTGGAGGTATTATTTATTACCCTTTAGTTAATGTCTTATACCGTCTGCAGCGCCTGTGTAGAGCTGGGGTCACCACTATATGTTTGCTGTTTGGGGGGAT
The DNA here is from genome assembly GCF_029499605.1 of Hyla sarda. Classification (NCBI taxonomy): domain Eukaryota; kingdom Metazoa; phylum Chordata; class Amphibia; order Anura; family Hylidae; genus Hyla; species Hyla sarda. Next base: position 203,418,882 of record NC_079194.1, on the reverse strand, counting down.
ATTAGTCTTTGCACAGTGGTTATTCAGTATCAGTATGGTGGTATTTATCCCTTGTAAAGTGGTGATATGGGCCTGTGTAGAGAGTTTTTTGTTTCCCAATAATATGATGATATTATTAAGTCACTGCAGTACTAATATGCCATCCTGGTATAAAGGTATTATTTTATGATTCTAAATCCCAACCTAAGATAAAATCCAGAGTTGTCCCCTGGTGAGCGGCGGTGCATACACTGTAAACATTGCCACTCACTTAAAGGTCAAATAGACTGCTGGGTGTTGCTGGGTAGCTTAACATAGTTATGTGGGCATAAATAATTACATTTTCACTTCAGCCCTTGCCCCCACCAAATGTTATCTGCAGTTAAAATTATTTACAATCAAATTTATATAGATGATACTAGCTGAGTACCCGGCATTGCCCGTTTTTTTCTTCCTAATTCTTGTTGGGGAGGAAAATCAACAAAGGAGGAAGCTTTTGACTTCATATCTCATCCTCATATATTGTTGTCATATTCCAACCCCATATCCCGTCCTCATATGTCAACCTCATATCCTGACCTCATATCCTGTCCTCAAATCCCTACCTCCTTTCCCGACCCCCTATCCCGACCCCTTATCCCGACCCCCTATCCTGACCCCATATCCCAACCCCCCTATTGCGACCCCCTATCACGACCTCCTATCTCGACATCCTATCCCAACCTCATATCCTGTCCTCATATCCCGTCCTCAGGTAGGACTGATTTGTGATGAAGATATTGTAATCTGAAAGTAGAAGGGGACGTGGCTTTGTGCGACTGGGCATGATTTGCAAGCCAGACCGATACACAAAAAGGGTAGAGAATAAAAGGGGTGGGGCTTATACAGTGGGCATGTCTTTGTGAGATGGGGTGTGGCTTGCAAGCCAGACTGACATATTCACCAGGAGTAAGGTAACGGAAGTCCCATATACTTGCATGGGACTTGAAACAAAACCCCATCTTTTATATATGGGTGTAGATAAGGGTTAATTTAACTATCATATATTTTTATTTGACGTATAAGTAATACCAGATATTATTGAAATATCTCCAGCCGTACAGAAGTTATGTGGGAACATACATTTCCCATAGATTTGCATGGAACTTTAAACAAAAAACCCTAACCTCACAAATGGGGGTAGTTAAAGGGGTAGTCCAGAGGTGAAAAACTTATCCCCTATCCTAAGGATAGGGGATAAGTTTGAGATCGCGGGGGGTCTGACCGCTGGGGCCCCCCTGCGATCTCTCTGTACGGGGGCCAGGCTCTCCGGCCAGATAGCGGGTGTCGACCTCCGCACGAAGCGGCGGCCGACACGCTCCCTCAATACATCTCTATGGCAGAGCCGGAGATTGCCGAAGGCAGCGCTTCGGCTCTGCCATAGAGATGTATTGAGGGGGCGTGTCGGCCACCGCTTCGTGCGGAGGTCGACACGCCCCCTTCCCGTGGGCTGTCAGGGCTCCATACAGGAGTTATGTGGGAACATACATTTCCCATAGATTTGCATGGAACTTTAAACAAAAAACCCTACCCTCACAAATGGGGGTAGTTAAAGGGGTAGTCCAGTGGTGAAAAACGTATCCCCTATTCTTAGGATAGGGGATAAGTTGTTCACCACTGGGTTCACCACTGGACTACTCCTTTAAGGGTTAAATTAACTATCCTATATTTTAAGTGGACATATAAGTAACATGTGACCAAGTATTATCCAAATATCTCCAGCCGTTTGGAAGTTATGCAGTAACATATATTTCCCATTGACTTGTATGGGACTTTAAACAAAAACTCTGACACTGGCAAATGGGGGTGAGTAAGGGTTAAATTACCTATCCTATGTTTGTTGTTGACATATAAGTAACATGTGTGCCAAGTTTCATGTTAAAATCTTTAGCCGTTTGGAAGTGATGCTGGAACATACACACATTGGGGTTTATTTACTAAGAGCGGAGTGTAAGTTTCTTTGTGGGTTTTGATTTCTGACTGGTATTTTCCCAAGGTATTTACTAACATTTGCCTACATTTTGTACTTCTCCCTACGTTTTGCTTTTTTTTTTACAACTCTTCTGATCTGTCAAGTTTTCCTCAGCTCAAATCCACCACATTTTCTGTGGAAACCCTAGTAAATATGTTGGGATTTTTCAAAACTGTCAGGACCACGCCCCTTTTGTTGGGACCATGCCCACTTTATCCCATGGCCATGCCCCCTTTCGGGTTTTTGTTGTAAAATGAAGGGGTTTTTTTTGTCGCAAATCGTGTCGCATGGGAGGTGTGACACAATTTGGGCTCAAAACCCAACAAAAAAGAGTCGGGATCACATTAGTAAATAAACCCCATTGTCCCAGAGTTATCAATCACAGAAACTGGAGTGATTCTCCCAAGTAACCAATCACAGCTCATGTTTTATATCTTAAGGAGCTCTGGTAAAAAAAAAGGCTTAGCCGTGATTGGTTGCTTGGGAAACTCACTCCAGTTTCTGTGATTGATAAATCTGGGACAATGGGGTTTATTTACTAATGTGACAGATTCATAAATCAGGGCCATTGAGTTTTATATATATATATATATATATAGATTATGTAGTACAGGTTTGTGAAGCTTCTGGGCACACATTGTGAAATCTCTACAGCTGCAAGTGTCTCAGTGTTTATTGAACATATGGTTTATGATTAACTCTACAGTCATTGTGAAAGTAACCCTTCAATATACCCAGGAGGTTCCTCAAATTCTGCTTTAGAGAACAACACTTAAGTTACTTTTATAATATTCTAACACATAAAAGATAAATAATTTATATGGGACCATGCATATAGTTGAATAATGATCCATGCTAATATGGAATCCATGAACTATGTGGAAGTGCTTGACGCTTATGAGAAAAAAGAATGTAGCATAGACCAACACGTGTCACCTTACAGAGGTATTTACTCATCACAGAGGGAGATTTGTTGTCACTTATTGTAACGTTCACACTGTTAGAACTCATTGTATGGTGACCAAGGTTTACAATAAGTTCCCTGTATTCCCACTTTGCCAAGTGTCTTATTACATTTATTTTTTTTATCAACCGTATATACTCAAGTATAAGCCGACCCGAATATAAGCCGAGACCCCTAATTTCAACCCAAAAACCCAGGAAAAAAAGTTATTGACTCGACTATAAGCCTAGGGTGGGAAATACATCATCACCGCCTGTCAATCCCTTCATCAGTGGTCTTCAACATCTGCGGACCTCCAGATGTTGCAAAACTACAACTCCCAGCATCCCCGGACAGCCGATGGCTGTCCGGAGTTGTACTTTTGAAACCTCTGGAGGTCAGCAGGTTGAAGACCACTGTGGCCTTCATCATCATCCAGACCCCCCTTTAGTTTTCTACTCACCTCCCCTCGGTGGGAAGGAAGGGTGAGCTGGTCCGGGCCATCTATGCTGCAGGGACCGTCCGGTGGGGAGGGTTAGTCGTTCCAGGCTGTCCATCTTCACCGGGATGCCCTCTTCTCCGCTCTGGGCCGGCCCCGGACTAGTGATGTTGCCTTGACGACGACGCACAGGGACATTCATGCGCAGGGACGTCACAGACCAGCTCACCCTTCCTTCCCACCGAGGGGAGGCGAGTAGAAAACTAAAGGGGGGGTCTGGATGATGACAAAGGCCGCAGTGGTCTACAACCAGATGTTTCAAAACTACAACTCCTAGCATGCCGATGGCTGTCCGGGCATGCTGGGAGCTGTAGTTTTGCAACATCTGGAGGTCCGCAGGTTGAAGACCACTGAGAAGGGATTGACAGGCGGAGAGTTCACTCGAGTATAAGCCGAGGGGGGCGTTTTCAGCACGAAAAATCGTGCTGAAAAACTAGGCTTATACTCGAGTATATATGGTAATAGGAGAATTTTCTAAGTTGGGAATCCCTCCTGTTTCACATGTCACACAGACATGTCAAAAGTTTTGATTGGTTGAGGGTCTTAGTACTAAGACCCTCACTGATCTCTAAATATAGCTGGACAATGTGCGCAGCTGTGTGATCCACCCCAGAACTCACCGCCTGATCTGACATATTGAAGGAGTCTATAGACTTCAAATCAAGCCAGTCTCCTGCAATGCATTATATCAAGCAGCTATCTTGTGCTCTACCGGACTATTTCTGGAGCTTGATCAAAACATGTTTGTATAACATGTCAAAAGTAATATTTTAACTAAAGGGGTCCTAAAAGATCAAGAATGTACTAAGGGATTGTTTCTAAAGAAATCACCCTACTCCTTGGAGACACCAATTTGGAATGTAAGGTTACATTGTAGCATATACTCTATTAGGAATCTACAAAGTCAGTTTTCTTACTAAAAACAGAGTGCTCCTTTTAGACAAGTTAACAATAGTCCATCAACTTGTTAGGACTTACCAAAAGACTTTCCAGTTCTGTATGCTAGGACCGACAGTCAGTGAGAAGTAAGATTTTTCCTGGGAGAGCAGACAGAAAGTCAGCAGTGTATACTCCCGAGCCAGAACATTCTCGCCAGCCCTGCCTGCAAGTCTTGAAATTCCCCTTTTTTTTTTGTTTGTAAAGAGGCAGTGTTGTAAATACAGAAATATAGTGACAGGAAGAAATATAATCCCTCCCCTCTCTAAGCATTTCTTCATAAGACTAGTCTGTGTAAAAGAAGAATATGTGGTTTACTTGATCCAAAGTTAATACACCTTACATTTAGTTTTCAAAAGGTTAGAAGCAAAGTGTTATATTTATAAAACCTGCCACAGAATTTGGGGAAAGAGTTTAGTATATGAAAAGTTTATCCAAGATGTGGCATGAATTTCAAATCTATTCCCTAATATTGTTTGTGGTCAAGGCTACAAACATGAACAAGCTAATAATAACAATAAAAGTAATAATGAAACTAGTGATGTCAATAGCGCTAACGATAATAGTACTAACAATAATAATACTAACAATAATAGTAATACCGACAATAGTAATAACGCTAACAATAATGCTAATAATTATAACACTAACAAACACCCACAAAATAACACTAAGACCAATACTATTAAATAATATGACCATACTAAGTAATAATAATAATAATATACTTACAGCAGTTAGAACTTTGCCCAAAACCGCAACCGTGGGCATGCCTATAGAGGGCCAAAAAACCTGGCATTAATCAAGAAAATCAATTATCATCTACCTCGACCGAACACCAGACCTTAGAAGAAATCTGCCTTAGTACAGCAGAATACCAGGAACCACATAGTGACGTACACCCCGCCTTGAGGTGCAGGGGCGTATCTATACCCATGTAACATCCGCTCAACTGGCTGTCAAGGCTGTATTCAAACCTGTATGATTGATATAAATTCACATGTTAGTTTATAGTGAGCCATAACCTCTTGCAAGGGCCCGTCTATAAATGGCCAAAAACCCAAACAGTAACCTTTGACTCCCTACCACTGCCTGCCAATGATGCTAATGCTCTGAAGACATGTCAGAAACAATAAATATGCAGTGTATCCCCTTGCAGATGTGGCAGGCATAACGGGTATACTACGGATAATGAACCATGATATTATTGGACTGAAGACGTGTGAGTGACAATATTAACGCAGTCAATCCCCCTGCAGACGTGGCAGGCATAACAGGTGAACAACCACCTGTGTGTCGAGATGTTATTGCTCTGAATGCATGTCAGTAACAACAATTTGTGCAGAGCTACCTCCTGCAGACCTGACAGGTATAACCACCTAAGTGTCGTAAGGTCATTGCTCTGAAAACGTGTCAGTAAAAATAATGTGTGAGGAAACCCCCTGCAGATGTGGCAGGCATGACTGGTATATATCCACCTAGTAATGAGATGTTATTTCTCTGATAACATGACCGTAACACAAACCTACGCAGTACTTCCACTATGAATGTATGCACCAAATGTATACTACAACATAAGCACAAATCGCCTATAACTGTATTTTTCGAAGAATGCTATGATCGTATGTACCGAAATAGAGCCAGAACATATACCCCTACTAAAATTTCGCCGAATACAAAGAAACACATTGCCATGACATCCGCACAGCCTAATTGCTGTCACCATGTACCCATAATATTGTCACCAAATGTACAGGCTTAATATGTGTTACGTTATGCGCTCCGGCCGCACAGCTGGCCACGAGCGCATGATCCCGTTATCTACTGCTGCCGTTGTGGCTGGGATCCGCATCGCGGGACGTGCCCGCATGCGAATCCCAGCCCGCCCCTTGCCTGGTGCTTCTCCTGCCCCCTCTCTGCTCGGCGCGTGCGTCCCCGTCCCTCAGTGTGTGCACCCGTGCCAGAGTTTTAAGATTTAAAGGGCCAGTGTGCCTATTAGTGAAGTAACACCTGTGGCTCATTGATAAATCCCTCCACCTCCCACACTTCCCTGCAGGATCTTTGTTGCCCTAGAGCCTGAGAGAAAGCATTCCTGTGATTGTCTTGCCGTGTATTATACCCTTTGTTCAATGACCTGACCTTGCTCCTTTGCCGCCTGCCTACTGACTTTTTGCTACGTTCCTGACTACGCTGCTGTGCAGCCTGCCCTGACCTTCTGCTATTCTGGCCACGAATTGCCTTATTCCTCCTGTGCCTCGAAATCCTCGGCTGCCTGTGTCGTCGAGCCATGCCAGGGTTAGTGACCTGGGTGCCGCCTGCCACAGCAAGTCCATACCGCTTTGCGGCGGGCTCTGGTGAAAACCAGCGCCACCTTAGACTCCGCTCCCTGGTACGGTCCGAGTCATCTGCCACACAGGTCCAGCGGATCCACATCCACCGGTCTTCTGAAACGTGATTGTTACAATATGTACAGCATAAAACAGCATCAACGCTATACACCTGCACCGTCTTAAAGCTATAACAACTCCCACATAACCTTAACCTAACCCACAATATCATTCCCCTAACTTATGCTATAGCATATTCAAAAGATAGCTGCTACCACTACATGCACAGAACAACATGCTAATACCGACTCCCCAACCAAATGCTAAAACAGCATGCCTCAAACAACCATATGCCCTGAACAATTGCTAAACCCTTTACAGCCTAACATGCCAGATGAAATGAAATGAGAACCTAACTGAGACCGACTGAAGACACGGGACCTGAAAGAAGAAGAGTAGAGTTGTGATTACTATGAAACGTATGAAGAATAGTAAAATTAAGTAAAGTCCTGAACATTCAGACATACAACGAGATGCTACCACCACAGCCTGAAACCATCAACCTAGCGATAATAGAAACAAACTGCTTACATAAAGCCTAAACGTGACAGAGCTGAAAACGTGGGAAACAGAGCACCACTATCATGAAAATGCAATGTACTTCAGTACACGAGAAACCAACGAAATACCAATGTGGCAGCCTAATGAAAGCGACAAACCAAAACATGAAAAAGAAGCATGACCGTAGGCTATGATGACAGCCTAATAAGCTGATAGCCTAATGCAAAGTTAACACCCTGTAATAACCACTGCATCGTGAAAGTGCCACAGCAAACAATATGCATAACGTACCTGCCATCGCGAACGTATGCGGGGAATTCATGCTATAACCAACTGCATGACCTATGCTATGATAAAAGTGTGCATTATATATATGCTATAGTAACCAGTATGCGGCTTACCTCAAACTCCAGAATGCCACCTAGAGACATCAGATACCATTAGACTACAACCACCTAAACGTCAAAAATGTATTGCTCTGCAGACGTGAAAGTGAACTGTAAATTCAAATCCCACCTGAATGCGAATCAGGTACCGTGGGGATATAAGCACCTATATGACGAGGTATTATTGCTCTGAAGACAAGTCCTTAACAATAAGCGTACAATATGCATCCGACCTGAAAACGTATCAGATACTGTGGGCATATAACCACCTAATTTTGAGGTATTATTGCCCTGAAAACATTTCAGTAACAACTGTGAAATCACATCCCCACTGAAGATGTGTCCGGTAACAGGAGGAATACAATTATGTCTGTGAATTATGACTTATCAAAGTTTTTATATATATATATTCATAGTGAGGAACCGTCCTCGGGGATAGCTCTGGGATCGTCCTGGTCACTTGCCACTGGACACGTTTCCTCGCAATAACTCGCAAGACAACAGTTCAGCATACAAGTCTGGCACCTTGCCAGCTTTATTTATACAGGTTGCAGGTAAAGCAAAACATAAAACAGGAACAAAATAAAGTCCTAGACCGTCTGGTCACTGACTACAACTCTCAGCATGCTCTGTCTACTTACTGGTGAGCTCCCCTCATCCAGTTAAAACAGTGCCACCTGCAACCTGATTACTCACAGTTCACTTTGTCACTTGGGCCACTCACAGCTCCTGCTGTGTGCTTCAACAGGGACCACTGTCTCCCCCATACAGCGACCTGCTGTAAGGGAGAGCCCAGATCAGACTGAGCCTCTTCCATTTGAGCACCTCCCCTGTCTGCCGCCTGATTATTTAGGCCCTAGGTGAGGGATTCTTCAGTCAGGAATCAGTCAAGGAAATGCACCCTTTCTTTGCCACTTTATCACTGTATGTAAATAACGTTAAACCTTACCATACATGAACTACTGTTATGATCTCCTTGTAAAGTGACCTGATAACTAACAATAGTGCATGCCCCTGAAAACGTGTCAGGTATCGTAGGTAAGCAATTAATTAAATATGTAGTTACGCTCAGCAAATGTCAGTAACACTTGATGGACCGAGAAATTAATCACAGAAAACTTTTGGCATCAGTCTTAATAGTGACACAATGTAACCTTCTGTATGAAATAAATACGGAATGCTAATCTAACAGCAATGCACCTGATAACTTTAACGACAACTATGAAGACAAGTGAGATGACTACTATGAAGCTGTATAGGTAATGACTATATTACATGCAATGACTGCCATGAAGACACCCATGACATGACTGCTAAGAATATATATATATATATATATATATATATATATACACATGCATAACAAGCCTGCTGTGAAGGCATGCATAAAATGACTGCTATGAGGATATATATACAAATGACTACTAAAAGAACAATTAGCAATGATAATGTATACAAGGAAGGACTACTACATATCCGTGAAACGACTACTATGAGAGCATATAGATGAAATGACTACTGTGAGGACATATAAATGATTATTATGAAGAGTATACATAAAATGACTACCATGAGAGTGTATATATGAAATGACCACTATGCGAATGTATACATGAATAACCACTATGAGGTCTGTACATGAATGACCAGTATGCGAGCTTATACATGAAATGTCCACTATACGGGTGTGTACATGAATGACCCCTATGTGAACGTATACATGAAATGACCACTATACGAGCGTATACATGAATGACCCGTATGCGTGTGTATACATGAAATGACCACTATGTGGGCGTGTACCTGAAATAACCACTATGCGAGCGTATACATGAATGACCACTAAGCAGGTGTGTACATGAAATGACCACTATGCGAGCGTATACATGAATGACCACTATGCGAGCATATACATGAATGACCACTATGCAGGTGTGTACATGAAATGACCACTATGCGAGCATATACCTAAAATGACCACTATGGGAGCGTATATTTGAATGGCCAGTATGAGAGCGTATACATGAAATGACCACTATACGGGTGTGTACATGAATGACCAGTATGCGAGCGTATACATGAAATGACTACTATGCGGGAGTGTACCTGAAATAATCACTGTTTGAACGTATACATAACCATATGTAACACTGTGGCTAACTTTTTGTGAACTGACTATTTCCTGTTGGAGTTGGTTCTCTCAAACTAAAAGTCCCATGATTCTGTGTTTATAAGTGTGGGTCACTTTTCTCCCTCCTGCACATCAGCCACCCCACCCATTGAAGCACAAATGAGAAGCATTCTATGACTAGTGTTTTTTAACCAGGGTGCCTCCAGCTGTTGCAAAAATACAATTACTTGAAGTGATCCCTCCACCCATTGAAGCAAAGACAAGCTACCTTTCATCACATGACAGGTGATGTAATGTCTTGGGCAGCACTGCAATCTGGAAAAACCTGACACAACACTGATTTTGTATGCTGTCAAAAATAAACTTTGCGGCAAAAATCACAGAAGAATTGTGCGACCACCATCACACAGGTTCAGACACTATATTATGAACTACACTTACTTTAAAGCCCTTGTAGCATAGTCAACTAAAACTTTTTGTATGCTGTAAATACACCACAAAACCGTCATTTTTAAAGGACAATTCCCATTATGCTATCACTTTCTTACCTTGGGGTTGTGACTGCTGATATTATCACTAATCCAGAGAGTTTCCATAATGTTCTGTGATAGGAATGACCCTTTAATTACTATTAGATTGTTGTTTTTAAGAAAATTATTTAAGATAGTTTTACTCCATAACTGACTACAGAAGTTACATATCTAACTACCCGGATACACTGCTAACAATGGAAACAACCTGCACACCAAGTGGTTATCTTATGCACTGGGTAAATGTTTATGTTAGACCTGTTATGTAACCAACCGGTTCTGCAACTTGTCTAAGCGTCATTATTTATGCATACTTGTCTGATCATTTGCTAGGTATGTCATTCATATAGTCTCTAATATATAACTGACACAATAGAAAATCCTGTGACGTTTTGCTCTAAAGTAAACATACACTGCTTTTGTTTCTCTACAGGAATGAGTGGCATACAGTAATTAATAATTGCATTAGTCACAAATTTAAGGAAGGTTTAATTTAGCAACATTAAATTCTGTGACCGTGTGCATTTTGTTTCTCTAGAATGTGGAAGTAGAAGAAAATCCTTAATTTGGTCAGGATTGTACTTGTCAAAACAGTTTCTACTGGGGCCTCACCAGCCGAATCATGATGATGCCAGGGTCTCACCAACAAAGAAACATACATCATCCATATCTCCCCTGATCAAATACTACCACACCGCACTTAACACCTCCCCTATAGCATGAAGTAAATACAACAATGCGGCACAAAATGCTTCCCCAATTGCACCAAAGAAACACCACAGTCCAGCAAAAATAACTCTTCAGAGGAGCCAAAAAAAATACCATAATGCAGTATAAAAGATCTATCACCAGGGGCACCGAGTATCACAGTGCAGAATGGATTTTTTTCCCTGAGCATTGACAAACAAGTATCATAATAAAGTGTAAATTAACGCCTAGCAGTGACAAGGCTGCACATACAGTAGTATAACACCATGGGATTAAGTGTATTCAAAGTTATTTGTTTTAACACAGGCTTTCAGGTTTCTTTTGAAACATCACCTCCCAGTTCTATCCTTTCTGCAACATGGATAGCACTTGTGTAATTAGTACCAAAGTTAGGAAGATTTGGCCCTTGTATGTGGTACTGGCTGTCAGGGAAATGTCTATTCATTTATTAAGACTTGAACTTATCGAGAGAGTAGCCTTTGCAGTTATAAACAGTGCCTCCTGCACTCCTGGAGCATTTTGGCAAAGCACCCACAACCACTCATCTCCTGCCACTGGTTAATACATACAGTGCCTTGCAAAACTATTCCCCCCCCCCCCCCTTGACTTTTTCCGTATTTTGGTGCCTCACAACCTGGAATTAACATGGATTGTTTGAGGATTTTGATCATTTAATTGACAGAACACACCCACAACTTTTAAATGTTTATTTTTATTTATTGTGAAGCAAACAACAAATAGGACAAGATAACAGAAAAAGTCAATGTGCATTACTGTTCACCCCCCTAAAGTCAATACTTTGTAGAGCCATCTTTTGCAGCAATCACAGCCCTCTTTGGATAAGCCTCTATGAGCTTGCCACATCTTACCACTTGGATTTTTGCCCATTCCTCCTTGCAAAATTGCTCCAGCTCCTTCAAGTTGGATGGTTTGCGCTTGTGAACAGCAATCTATAAGTCTGACCACAGATTTTCAATTGGATTGAGATCTGGGCTTTGACTAGGCCCTTCCAACACATTTACATGTTTCCCCTTAAACCACACAAGTGTTGCTTTAGCAGTGTGTTTTGGGGTCATTGTCCTGATGGAAGGTGAACCTCCATCCTAGCCTCAAATCATGCAGAGTGGTACAGGTTTTGCTCAAGAATATCCCTGTATTTAGCACCATCCATCTTTCCCTCAACTCTGACCACTTTCCCAGTCCCGACTGCTGAAAAACATCCCCACAGCATGATGCTGCCTCCACCATGTTTCACTGTGGTGTTCTTTGGGTCATGTGATTTGTTGGGTTTGCGTCAGACATAGCGTTTTCTTTGATGGCCGAAAAGTTCAATTTTAGTCTCATCAGACCAGAGCACCTTCCTCCATACATTTTGGGAGTCTCCCACATGCCTTTTGGCAAACTCAAAATGTGCCTTTTTGTTTTTAGCGGAAAGTAATGGCTTTCCTCTGGCCACTCTGCCATAAAGCCCAACTCTATGGAGCGTACGGCTTCTTGTCATCCTATGTACAGATACTCCAGTCTCTGCTGTGGAACTCTGCAGCTCCTCCAGGGTTACCTTAGGTCTCTGTGCTGCCTCTCTCATTAATGCTCTCCTTGCCCGGTCCGTGAGTTTTGGTGGGCGGCCGTCTCTTGGAAGGTTTGCAGTTGAGCCATGTTTTTTTTTTTTTTTTGTGGTTATGATAGATTTGATGTTGTTCCTGGGGGTCATCAAAGATTTGGATATTTTTTTTATAAACTAACCCTGACTTGTACTTCTCAACAACAGTGTCCCTTACTCGTTTGGAGAGTTCCTTGGTCTTCATGGTAGTATTTGGTTACTGATGCCTCTTGCTTAGGTGTTGCAGCCTCTGGGGCCTTTCAAAAAAAGGTGTGTATATGTAATGACAGATCATGTGACACTTAGATTGCACACAGTTGGACATCATTTCACTAATTATGTGACTTCTGAAGGTAATTGGTTGCACCAGAGATTTTTATGGGCTTCCTATCAAAGGAGGTGAATACATACGTACATGACAATTTTCTGTTTTCTATTTCTAAACAATAGTTTAATTTATATATTTTTCTCATTTCACTTCACCAACGTAGACTATTGTGTTCTGATCCATCACATACAATTTAGATTAACAAAACATTGAACTTAAGGGTGTAATATGCCAAAATACGAAAAAAGTCAAGGGGGTGAATACTTTTGCAAGGCACTGTATAACGCGCATTAGCCCTGTAAAGCACCAGTACATTCATATTCTTGGTTTAGTCAAATACATGTTGACACAGAAGCGCTTTCATATAATGCATATGTGGTGGACCAGTACAGGAGTTGCACCCCTGTACCATAGCTGCCCTGTCCATCAGACTCCATTCCATGACCCCTGCCCCCCCCCCTTTACTTGTGTCCTATATATCCTGTCAAGTGCCTATGTTATGTAACCTATGGGACCCCTCCTCCCCCATATAAGCCCTGGGTGGAGCTTCCTCAGTCTCTTTAGTGCTGAGGTCAAGTCCAGAGAGAGTGTCTGGTGTCCTAAAGAGGAGGCTTAAGTCTACCACGCAGCCATGGATCCACAAGTCCACTACCCCCTGGTCTAAGTCAAAGCCTGATAAGCCACAAACGGGGTGAAGTCAGTCATAGTCAGTCTAAGTCAAATCAGTCAAGTATTCTGTATCAAGTCAGTGTGGCCCTGCATCAATTTGTCCAAGTCCACTATTAGAGATGAGCAAACTTCCAGTAATTCGATTCGTCACAAACTTCTCGGCATGGCAGTTGATGACTTTAGCCTGTATAAATTAGTTCAGCTTTCAGGTGCTCCGTTGGGCTGAAAATGGTGGATACAGTCCTAGGAGAGAGTCTCCTAGGACTGTATCCACCTTTTCCAGCCCACCGGAGCACCTGAAAGTTGAACTCATTTTTGCAGGCAAAAGTTAGCAAACGCTGAGCCGAGAAGTTTGTGACAAATCGAATTACTGGAAGATCGCTCATCTCTATCCACTATAAGTCCCAGCAAGCACTGTGGTCTCTGAAGTCACTGGTCACCTCCTTGGGCCTAGCCAAGCTGTATAGACTGTTACATCTGTCTGACTCAGTAAAGCTGCTGTTGTTCCGTAACTTGGCATCAGAGTCATTATTTGCCCCCATGCCTAGCCCAGGATCCAGCAGTATACCTTTTAGTGGTGTAGAGGATAAAGCACGCCCTGGTATCACGAACACAAGGGGTTAATACCATCTGCTCCTAGGGTAATTCCATCTGCCCTCATCACATCCTCACCACACGAATTCATGTGAATTCACATAAAGTTCCAGTACTGGGTTTAACCTGTTCAGGACGCAGGGCGTATGCATCCGCCCTGCATCCCGAGTCCTTAAAGACGTAGGGTGTATGGATACGCCCGTGGGAATTCCGGTCCCCGCCTCTAGCCGGTTGGGGACCGGACGGGGATGCCTGCTGAAATGATTCAGCAGGCGTCCCGGCACATCGCCGAGGGGGGGTCCTGAGATCCCCCCATGTCGGCGATCACAGGAAATCGCATGTCAATTCATTCATGTGATTTTCTGCTATTCCGGACTGATCGGGTCTCTGGTAAACCGATCGCCCAGAAAGTAGGGATGATCGGAGCTGTCAGTGACAGCCCCGATCATCCTAAGGGATATGAGCTAGGTTGCAGTGCTGCAACCTCCTCCTACCCCTTGCCATTAGTCAGCACTGAGTACTGACCTATGGCAGTTGAAGACGGGGGGTGCCATGGAAACCCCCCGCTCTGCCCACCCCTGGATGTCGGGCAGAATGGGGGGAGAAGATGGTGGCCGGTACCTGCAAAGAAGATGCCGTGAGGACCACTGATCGTTGATGACATCAGGAGATCAGCGGCGGAGGTAGGGAGGCGACGGCGTGGAGCATCAAGAGAGGTGGCAGTAAAGCGATCTTTACTGCTGCCTTCCTAGTGGTTACCAAACTGCAACTCCCAGCATGCCCAGACAGCCAAAGAATATCAATTTTCCTTACAAGCAGAGAGTTTCAAAGTTAGAAAAATGCTAAATTTTCAAAATTTTCATGAAATTTGGGGATTTTTCACCAAGAAAAGATGCAAGTAACGCCGGAAATTTACCACTAAATAAAGTAGAATATGTCACGAAAAAACAATCTCAGAATCAGAATAATCGGTAAAAGCATCTTAGAGTTATTAATGCTTAAAGTGACAGTGGTCAGAATTGCAAAAAATGTCTCTGTCCTTAAGGTGAAAATGAGCTGCGTCCTTAAGGGGTTAATCAAACACACATTGCATGTACCTGGTTTTAAAGGTAATAATGCTATAAAAACAACTTCATATAACATGCATTAACCCTGTACAGCATCAGTACCACTAATCTTGGTTTAATCAAACACACATTGTATTTACCTGCTTGTAAGCTAACAGCACTATAAAACTGCCTTAATATAATACACATTAGTCCTGTAAAGCACCAGTTCATCCGTATGAACTGGTCTAATTCAACAAATTTGCAGAAAGTAAGGCACAGCAGGGTCCGACTTTAGGAAATAGGCCTCTACGTAAGCACATGGAAAGGCATTACAAGACCTGGCTACAAATATCCCTAGTCCACTAATGCCTGCTGTATGGTGACTACAGCTAACACTACTTCACCGCTGCCTGCTGGCCACAGCAACCGCATTGCACAATCATGTGGCACAGAGGGTGGGCCACTTCAGTTGTCGGTGTGCAGCACAGTGCATGAAGTTCAATATTTGAAAAAAACTACATTTTTAAACCTCCTGCTGTTCACTGGATACTAGCAGGTCAAGCCAGGCCTTTTTAAAGTTTTTAAACCTCATGCTGTCTGCAAGGCTGGCGACTACCAGTCCCTCAAATTGGCCTAGATGCAGAAAGCGCGCTCTCTGCCTCTAGCACTGCACAGGCGCAATGAGGAGGCTGGTGGCGGGAGCGAGCGCTTGCCAGGATAACACGCTGCGGCGTGCACAGGGGAAAAGCTAAGATGCGCATGTGCTGGGACCTGTGTGTCAATCACACAGCGGTCCCAGCGCTGATGTACAGGGGATAGGCGTGTCGGCGGCGGGGAATAGCAAACTTTGTGCCAGGCCTATCCGACTGTGTGCGGCGATCAAAAAATGTTTTTTTGGGGTGATAAAAGCAGAGACGACTAAGGTAAAAACACTACTGTAGACACAATCTGCACACAGTACAACGGCTGTGTGTAGGTTGTATAGCCCCAAGTTCATGACAGTTGCGCTTTCAGCTATGCCTTCATAAATTTGAAAAACCTTAGTTTGAAAACCTCCCTCTCTCCAATAGCAACTCTTACCTGTTCACCTCCTGCTGTACGCTGGACTGTGGCATAACTATAGGGGGTAGCAGTAGTATTGGGGCCCTGTGTCTGAAAGGCCCCAAGGCACCTTTTCCCCATAAGAAGACATCAGTAGTTTAAATGACACATGGAAGACATGGGGCCCACTTTCAGATTTTGCATTGGGGTCCCACAACTTTTTAGTTACGTCTCTGATGCTGGCTGCTACAAGCCCCTCTGCTTGCTGCTGCAATTTCAAGCTAGGCCCTTGGGGGCTTCGTGGGTAGAGCGGGTTGTGCGGCGGGGTTCGGGGTAGCGGCCGTAACAAAAGATATTGGTTTCAAAACAGGGTGCCTCCTGTTGTTTCACCACTACAACTCCCAGCATGCCCTGACAGCCAATAGATGTCAGGGCAAGCTGGGAGTTGTAGTGGTGAAACAGCTAGAGGCACCCTGTATAGATGAAATAAGGGCAGAAGTGTCGGCCCCAGCAGGCATCAGTGACGTCGCGCCTGCTGTGGAAGTCTGCCTGGTAGTGAGCACACTACCAGGCAGACAAAAAGGCTTTTTTAATATAGTAAAACATAAATTTAAAGGCAGGGAGGGGGTTAGGGATAGATGGGCAATAGGCAGGGACAGAAATTAGGGATGGTGGGAGCTACTCTTTAAATCTTCTCTTTACAACTGTGCTCTCTTAAGCATTATTCTGTACAATAATTTCTGAATTATTTAATTTTACCTGTCACTTTGTTACTTGCAGATGAGTTAGTGATAGCCAGCAGGGAAAATGCTATTCTAAATTCATATGCATTGGTGTCCTTGTAATGCATGGCTTGACCCTACTTCACCAGGGCAAAAGTATCTCTTTCTTATATTTAAATAATATTTATTTGTTCCCAAAAAAAGACCTAATATCACTGTATAATAAAATCAAAGAACGGAGATGTAAATTGGAATGCAGGTGGCACAAGTTTAGCATCAGGTTTTGGCAGAAGAGTCGTGGCACTGTTCAGCGTCACCAGTCCAGGTCATGAGCTGGGTCAATGTAGTACACAAGGGTCAGGAATAGGCAATTTTGGGTAAACATGCACACCTTTACTAAATAGGTTTTGCCAAGTAGGAATAGGTAGAAGACACAGCCACAAAAAAAAGGATAGAAGGAGGAAGCCTGGTCTCGT
Organism: Hyla sarda; assembly: GCF_029499605.1. Lineage (NCBI taxonomy): Eukaryota > Metazoa > Chordata > Amphibia > Anura > Hylidae > Hyla > Hyla sarda. The sequence continues at coordinate 203,401,392 of NC_079194.1, read as the reverse complement.
GGTGGGGAGCAGGAGCAGAGACTGGGTGATGGTGAGTGCCAGGGCAGAAAGCACGCTGTTGGGTACTGACTCCAAGCATTACACAGATATACATGCACCAAGAGAGGGGATGTATCCCCTAGTTACATATCCACCAGATATTCAAGAGCGTCCTTGTCACACTTCACGTTCTGGCCGCGAGCACATTGTCCCTGTGTCCATGGCTGCCGGCGGGGATTCGCATCACGGGACACGCCGGCATGCGAATCCCAGCCAGTCACACACAACGCTATGCTCCCGCCTCCTCCACTGTGTCTCAGCTCCGGTGCACGTGTCCCGGTCTCCTAGGGTGCGCGCGCGCCAGAGCTCTGAAGTTTAAGGGGCCAGTACACCCATAATTAGTTGTACACATTACACTACTCTATAAGGTCCCTGCACCTCCCACACTTCCCTGCCGGATCTTCAGTGCCCCTAGCCTGAGATTAAGCGTTCCATATTGCCTGTTTGCCTTCCCGTGTATCCAGACCTTCCCACTACGTTATTTGACTTCGTACCTTTGCTGCCTGCCTTGACCTTCTGCTACATTTGACTATGCTACTGCCTTATCCTTCGGTACCTTGCTTTGCCCAGCTACCTGTGTGGTCGAGCTGTGTCGGGGGTAGCGACCTGGGTGTTGAAAGAGCACATCATGGCAGCCCCTATTTTTTTCTTAATAATGCAGTTAGAAGCATATCTGTGTCTAAGATTGAGAAAGGTTGCTAGCAGAGAAAGTTATCTGGTAGGAACTGCCACTTGTAAAAGAGGAAGCCACAGCTTAGTCATAGGAAGAATAGCTATAAATAGCAAAGTAAGGGAGGACGGTTGGCTACATGTAGAACAGCTGTTTTTAACTTAAATACATAAAGTTCATGTAAAATATATGTCCAAGGGTAGGTTCACACTATGATTTCACTCTACGGCTGCTGGATCCGTATCTATTTCATTTCAATGAGCCGACCGGAGTCAAACGGTGACTCCGGTCGACTTATTTTTTGCCCCGTATCCGGATTGGTGACCGGACCTAAAACCGCTGCATACCACGGTTTTAGGTCCGGCAGCCGTAGAGTGAAATCGTAGTGTGAACCCACCCTTACTGAGATGGAATAAAGCCTCGGCTGACCTTTGATACAACTCAGAATTGCAGTTTTGTGTTGTTGGAGAATTGCATGATACAATATCTTACAATGGATTATCCAACTGTCATACAGCCTTAGTAGAAACACTGTACAACACGATATTATCCATGTCCAACCCAGCCCCAAGTAGTTTTATTACTGAGTTACTATTACTGAGGAAGTAACATACTGTAGAAGCAAACAGGGAAGAGTACCAAGGTCGGTATTGTGCTGATGAACTGATACTGCAGGTGAAAAGCAATTATAAACTCAGTTACTAATGTTATTTACAAGCAACAATCACATTTCATTGTAATCAGAAAAATCAGTAACACACAAGCTTGTTTTCATGGTTTCATATTATCTTTACTATTTTTTTTAAACTTTAACTGTTCCTACGTGTTTATTTAGATTTTATTTCCAATGTTGACATATTTCTTCTTAAATGGGTAATCTGTCCCTAGATATCCAAAAGGATAGGGGATAACTTTTCTGACCACAGGGGGTCCGGCCGCTGGACCCCCCTTGATCTCCGAGCCAGCATTGCGGCGTTCTAAATGTTCCTGACCATACGCCATGTCTATGGGAGGGGGCGTGACAGCAATTACACAGCCGTCACACCTCCTCCCATAGAAATTAATGGAGGGGAGTATAACGGCTGTGGTTGCCTGTCATCTGGCACAAAGCAGAGTTCGCTACATGTGCCAGATGACTGCGGTGCAGTGCCGGAGATCGCGCGGGGTCCCTTTGGATAGGGGATAAGATGTCTAGGGAAAGCTTGGTGTATGCTGTTGTCACCAGGAATGTTTATTCTGTTTAGTTATGATGTTATGATATGATTTATACTTAAAGCAATACTATCATTTGTAAGAACATTTAGAAAAATGCTCAAGCCAGTGTAGTAATGTGCCCTAAGACCTGTATGCATAATAATGTGCATGTTTGTATATGTAAAATACAGTTTGATCTTTTTATTACTTTGCTCACTCTGCTTGCACTTCTGAAGGCTGGGGGTGTTTCTTCAGGACTATGACAATCTTGCTCCTTTCCTCCTCCTCCTCCCTCTCCTATGTCATGAGGTGTGCACAAACATTTTTACATTTGCAAAGCTTTGTGCCTAAAGTGCATGCTTTTTATAACCCTATTGCAGCCATGTGGAACCTAATGTGTTACACCTACACAGAGAAAACGTCTATTTTGTGCCAAAAAAAATTAAAATTTTACTTTTCGCAAAGCTTTGTGCGCAAAGTGCATGCTTTTTGTAACCCTAAAGCAGCCATGTGGAACATATGAAGCAAATACACAAGAAAAAAATTCATAAAATGACCAATTAGAAATAATTTTGCATATAAATAATAATTTAGCACCTTGTATTGCTTGTCAGTATGCATGGAAATGCTCCTCTTCTGAAAAGACTGCAAGCTGTCTGGATCCCACAGGGGTTCAGCTCACACTGGCGAAAGCTGGCTGATACACTGCTCTGAGGCACAGCAGAGAAATAACCACAAAACCAAAATATCTTGCTGTTAGGACCAAAAAAGACTTTGATACCAGGGTTCCTTTGCAAAATTAAAGAGACAGAGACCCCTAATGGTATTTTTTTTAATTTATTTTTTAACAATTTTTTCACATTCATCAAATTTTTTTCATGAAGTATATCATGAAAGTTCTTAGTTTTTATGTAAGTATTAAATGAAAAAAGTTGTTTCTAACGACAGTAATGCTTTAAAAGGATTTTCAGGCTTATAACAAAGTTACCCAGGGGCAGGAAAATAGGAGCACAAAAAAAAAAAAACATTTATACTTACCCTTCAGCTTGTTCCAGATCAAGCACCATTTCCGTTCCTAAGTTCCCAGCTAAAATGCCCAGATGGCTTCTCCTAAACTCAGTATGGGATACTACAGACAATCACTCACCTTAGTGGTCACATGCAAGTTTAAGTGCATGTGACTTGTCAGGCCTGTAAATGGGACTGAGGGGGGACCAAAACACTACCACTCTATTCATTGCTTATGGGACTGAAAAAAATATCCGATTGAAGCAGTCTGAATTTTTTTTATGCATTTACCCGTTAAAACAGTGTGGCGAAACATCACTTTACAAAGTCATTACGCCGAGTGGTAAGTGGTAAATTGATGTGGTATTAATGTTTTTGTCCTGCAAAAGAAGCAAACATGGACAAATCATATACTTATGGACTAGTGTACTGGAAGCGTCTAGGTCCTGGTCTAGCTGAAAAAAAGCAAGCATCCGAGTCTTGGCATTATAATTAGAGATGAGCGAAGTTACAGTGATTCGATTCGTCACGAACCTTGCGGCTCGAACCTGCATAAATTAGTTCAGCTTTCAGGTGCTCCGGTGGGCTGGAAAAGGTGGATACAGTCCTAAAAGATACCTGAAAGCTGAACTGATTTATGCAGGCTAAAGTCATCAACTGCCGAGCCGAGAAGTCCCTGGCAAATGGAATTACTGTAACTTCGCTCATCTCTAATGATAATATACTAACACGTGAAACGTAGTATTCCTTTTTCACAATTCTTGCATTTAAGAAAAGTTAACAGCAAAGATGGAACTTTTTTGACTCAAGCTACTGATTTAAAAAGACATCTCCTCGACCAAGGGTATCCAGTCAATATAATTGATGACAGCCTTGCAAAAGCAATGTCAGTCCAACGTTCTGACCTACTCAGCCCAAAACCAAAACTTAATGACAAACCTCATAGATTCATTTTCTCCTTAGCTAACTCCAATATGAATAGGTTTATAGCCATCCGCAGGCACTGGTACATACTGGAATTGGACCCTGATTTGAGAGAAGTTACTTGGTTACTTATCGAAAGAACCATACTTTGGGCAACATATTTAGAGAAGCAGGAACCCCGAACCAGGATGTACCAACAAGCGGATGTGATTGGCTAACCAGTAGTGCACCTAAGGGTAATTTTGCTTGTAGAACATGCTCTTTTTGTTCCCAAAATTTATCTTCCAATAAGTTACAACTGGGAGGCAATTGCCATTATGTTAGGGATATGATCACCTGCCGTACTTATTACCTCGTATAGGTCATCTTGTGCCCCTGCGGCTTCTTTTACGTGGGCAAAACTATTTGGCCCCTCCATGTCCGTTTCCATGAGCATGTCAGATCTATCAGGACTGGGGTAGGTGCCCCTAGATTGATTGAACACATAAGAGAAGCACACCCAGGTGATTCTAGAGTCCTTAAGTTTTCCGGTATAGAGAGGGTTAAGTTGCTTCCACAAGGCGGAGATAGACATACTATCCTATTACGTAAAGAAGCCTATTGGATTATGAAACTTGAAGTGGCAGGAGTTTTGGCACTCAATGATCGGATTGAAGTGGCACCATTTTTGTAACTCTTTAACATTATGGTTAACATAGTCCATGAACCTGACTCAGTGATACACAGAATGCTATTTACCTTAGCAGCAACAACCAGCCTTCTGTAGTTTTTGTTTTTGGATTTTAAGTCACATGATTCCACACCATGTGTTTTGTATATTGATCACATGTTCACTTTGTTTTGACACGTGACAATGACGCCGCTCACCGTGACGCCTACTTATGACATCACGCTTTGTGTGGAAGTTGAATACCTGCTTGAAGAAGCGCTGTGAGAGAGTGAAGCAGTCTGTCCCGGTTATGTCCCCCCCCACCGCCTCCACCACCGTACCTGCTTGCCATGCTTGGAACACTCCAATAAAGCTTCTTTGAATGGTAAGTGCAGTCCTGTCTTCTGTATTTGTATTGCTCCATATATCTATCGGGTCCTGCACCACCGCTGTCAACTTTCTTTTCGGTGTCGCCAACGCACTCCACTACCACATATTTCCAGACAGTCTTAGTCTTGTCAGTGCCGGACCATTCTATCCTCTCCTTTCCAATATACTGACAAGGATGGCAAGATTTTTTGATTTACCAGCTATCAGACCTTTTTACATCTAGCAGGAACAGAAGCCAGCAACAGATTTAGACAGCTGTGGTGTCCCGGTACAGGACTTGGTCCTGTCCCTCTGTCTAAAGTCCACAAAGCCAGAGTCCCTCCATGCTATCAGGGCTCTCCTGGAGGGCTAACCCCTAGTCGCCTCTTAATACTGTGTTTAATGTATATATTTATATATTTTTTCTATTATAGTATATTGATGTACAGGACCTTAGGTCATGTGACTGTTAATAAATTGTGTTATGCTAAGGTTCAAGGACCTTTGGGTCATGTGATATGCCCATAATGCTTCAGGTCAGGACTGACAGGTTTGCTAAACCAATGAGCTTTGATCCTGCCCCCTTCATATATAAGGGGCTGCTGCCACTTAATTCTCTCTCTTAGTTCCTGGTTGCAAAGCAAACAACAACTCTCTTGATTCCTGCTGACCTCTAGAGAAAGCACATCTCAGCACAATTCTCAAGTCAAGTTAGGCCTGAAGCCTATACTTCAGCAGCCATCAAAGTGAGTTAATCCTCCTCAAAACCTACAAATTCTGCGTGACTACTGAACCCAAAACCAACCCTAAATTCAGTGGCACAGCGGATAGCAAAATCCAAGCTCATTCAATTACCAAGTCCCAGCAAACCTGTGAGGAGCCTGAACCACGGTGCTCTTGCAAAAGACTGTATATTATCTGCCCTTGCATAAAATCTGCAGTAAAAATATTCCTGGTTTACTTCAACTCCTGCTGTGGACAATCCTTTATTCCTCCCTATCGTTTGTGGGACAGGTGGCGGTAGGACTAATTGCATTGAGGAAGCCGGTACCCTGGCATCACGACAATCAAGGGTTAATCCAATACCCTACACTACCACTCTGCAACGCCCCTGTTCACCATTACCCCTCAGGCTCACCACCCAGCCATGCGCAGACTGAATGAGCTTTTTGGGCCAAAGAAAAAACATTACAAATAAAAGACATACATTTAGACAGGCCTTGGTCTGGCTAACTGGGTAGAAGGTAAATCCCTGGGTTGGCCACTTAAGAAGTGACGTCCCTACAACTTATTGAAAACCCATTTGCCAGCACCAACAAGCATGGTTATACTGTGCAGTGTGCTTATGTAGAACTAGTACTGTATATGCGCCTTTTGTGGTCACTGTATTATTGTGTTCTGATTTGTAAGCCATTATTTAACAGTTACTTTTATACATTAGATGTCAAATTTATTTAGAGTAATTAGGTTGGTGAAATGAATTGCAATGACTTTGATTGAAACATTTTTAAAAGGGAGGTTATGCATGTGTTTGAGGAACAAGTAATGTTTCCGAGCAGCTTTAAGCTGGGTGCCCAAATCAGTTCTGCTGGTGGGCCCTAGGCACCCTAGTCCCACACAGAGTTTAGACACACAATACAAGAAGAGGGAAAAACCTTTGATGGTTGTTTGGTCAGGATAAAATGTTACGCATAGTCTTGTGATTTTTGTGTCGTAACAGAGGAAATTAGAGATCCAGCCAAATAAAAAAAGGAAACCGCTAAGAAAACTACATCTGATATTTCCTGGACTGAAGAGAGATTACAAGAACCTTTGAACCGCTGGATTTGCATATTGAAAAAAACTGCAGACTAACTTATGAAAATGGGCCAGAAAATCTATCACACAGTGTGTGCCACTGTAATAAATGTATTGTGTCTTCTGACTGTAAAATGTGTTTGTTTTTTTTAACCTGAAACCTTTCCTGTTGTATTGTGCTCCCAAGATGCAGTTTCTGTGGCATTTTATAAAAAAATTGGTGTTTTTGTCTTGTCTTTGGCGCTTTTTTACCTTGCAATTATCTCATGACAATGCATAGCATTTTTATGGTGTTTTTTTTTCCCTCCGACAGACTTCTATCAGAGAAAAAAGCCAAGATTTCTTATGAAAAAAAGCCATAGTCTCAACATTTTGGAGAACTACCACTGAGCCCTAAACCGCACAAAAAACGCCCGAGATGAGGAGGAAAAAAAACGTCTGCTTCTGGCTTTGTTTACTGTGTATGGAGGTGCTGCAGCTCTGGCAAACAGCTGATATGTGGGGCTAATGGGTGTCCTACCTCACTGATAAGATAAGTTGCAGAAATCACCTTTATGGACACGGACAATTTTGTTTATTCTTTTTTTAATCTTCTCCTTTCATAAGTCTTTGTATTTTTCTGCCAACATATCCATTTTTGGGTTTCATTTTGCAGCATTTACTGCCCAATAAAAATAATGTTAGCTTAATCCTGCAGGTCTGCATGATTGGGGCGACAAAATGTATGTAGATTTGCTATGTTTTACTACTGAAAGCAGGATCACCAGCATTCACCTGAATTTACAGGTAAATAGTGTGGGTGATCCTAATGAAAGCACTTTTTACCTTGTTCAAAATGTGAGCAGCCATTCCAGAGACATCCTTATTGCTAATATGCAAAAAAGGAATCTTTAACCCCTTAACGACGCAGGACGTATATTTACGTCCTGCGCCGGCTCCCGCGATATGAAGCGGGATCGCGCCGCGATCCCGCATCATATCGCGTCGGTCCCAGCGCTCATCAACGGATGGGACCCGCGGCTAATACCACACATCGCCGATTGCGGCGATGTGTGGTATTAACCCTTTAGAAGCGGCGGTCAAAGCTGACCGCCGCTTCTAAAGCGAAAGTGAAAGTGACCCGGCTGCTCAGTCGGGCTGTTCGGGACCGCCGCAGTGAAATCGCGGCATCCTGAACAGCTGGCAGGACACTGGGAGGGACCTTACCTGCCTCCCCGGTGTCCGATCGGCGAATGACTGCTCCGTGCCTGAGATCCAGGCAGGAGCAGTCAAGCGCCGATAACACTGATCACAGGCATGTTAATACACGCCTGTGATTGTCACGATTCGGCTGGCTGGAGGTGGATCCTCTGTGCCAGAGAGGGATTGGCGTGGACCGTGTCGGTGGACCGGTTCTAAGTTGCTACTGGTATTCACCAGAGCCCGCCGCAAAGCGGGATGGTCTTGCAGCGGCGGTAGCAACCAGGTCGTATCCATCGGCAACGGCTCAACCTCTCTGACTGCTGACATAAGCGCGATACAAGGGAGTAGACAAGAGCAAGGTCGGACGTAGCAGAAGGTCAGGGCAGGCAGCAAGGATCGTAGTCAGGGGCAACGGCAGGAGGTCTGGAACACAGGCTAGGAACACACAAGGAAACGCTTTCACTGGCACAATGGCAACAAGATCCGGCGAGGGAGTGCAGGGGAAGTGAGGTATAAGTAGGGAGTGCACAGGTGAAGGTACTGATTAAAACCTGCTGCGCCAATCAGTGGCGCACCGGCCCTTTAAATCGCAAAGACCCGGCGCGCGCGCGCCCTAAGGAGCGGGGCCGCGCGCGCCGGGACAGCACAGACGGGGAACGGGTCTGGTAAGGGAATCGAGATGCGCATCGCGAGCGGGCGCGTCCCGCATCGCGAATCGCATCCCGGCTGGGAGCAATATCACAGCGCACCCGGTCGGCAGGTCTGACCGGAGCGCTGTGAATAAGAGAACGCTGTGAGCACTCCGGGGAGGAGCGGGGACCCGGAGCGCTCGGCGTAACAGTGATCTGTGTAAAAGATCAGTGTCTGCAGTGTTATAGGTCCCTATTAAAAAGTGTTAATAAAGGTCATTTAACCCCTTCCCTAATAAAAGTTTGAATCACCCCCCTTTTCCCATAAAAAAAAATAAAACAGTGTAAAAAAAAAAAAAAATAAACATATGTGGTATCGCCGCGTGCGTAAATGTCCGAACTATAAAAATATATCATTAATTAAACCGTACGGTCAATGGCGTACGCGTAAAAAAATTCCAAAGTCAAAAAAAGCGCATTTTTGGTCACTTTTTTATATCATTAAAAAATGAATAAAAAGTGATCAAAATGTCCGATCAAAACAAAAATCATACCGATAAAAACTTCAGATCACGGCGCAAAAAATGAGTCCCCATACCACCCTGTTCGTGGAAAAATAAAAAAGTTATAGGGGTCAGAATATGACATTTTTTTACGTATAAATTTTCCTGCAAGTAGTTATGATTTTTTCCAGAAGTACGACAAAATCAAACCTATATAAGTAGGGAATCATTTTAACTGTATGGACCTACAGAATAATGATAAGGTGTCATTTTTACCGAAATATGCACTGCGTAGAAACGGAAGCCCCCAAAAGTTACAAAATTGCATTTTTTCTTCGATTTTGTCGCACAATGATTTTTTTTCCGTTTCGCCGTGCATTTTTGGGTAAAATGACTAATGTTATTGCAAAGTAGAATTGGCGACGCAAAAAATAAGCCATAATATGGATTTTTAGGTGGAAAATTTAAAGGGTTATGATTTTTAAAAGGTAAGGAGGAAAAAACGAAAGTGCAAAAACAGAAAAACCCTGAGTCCTTAAGGGGTTAAACTGTATTTGATGAAAAGATCTGCAGACACCACTGGATAGCAACCCGCACCTTTCCTGGGGCAGATGTTGCCGAACTTATAAAATCCTTTATCATTTTTAACCAAGTGTCAAGGAGTTGGTGTTGAGCTGCTCAAGTGTTGCAGCCTTGCACACCTTCTCCCCCACCTTCTAACCTCTCCTTAATTATAAGCAGAGATGTAACTTGTAGCTTCAGGGCCCCAATGCAAAATTTGTAATAAGGCCCCATGTCTACTGGGGGTCATTTATAATACTGGTGTTTTCTTATGGGTGTTCAGGGCCAGACTGGCCATGGGGCACTCCGGGCATTTTCCATTTGCATTGACATCTTAAAAACGCGCCTATAGTTACAGTAAATGCGGAGCTCTGCCGATTGATGGAATGAAGAGCCATTGGCTCCTCGCCCTGTCAATCACTCTTGCGGCCCCCGGCAAAACATGGGCGGCCACAAGAGGCCGAATATCTGGCCTTAGTGCTCAGTGCTCTGCACTACAACTACACTACAAGGGGGCTGCTGCACTACAACTACCTGAAGGGGGCTGTCGCACTACAACTACCTGAAGGGGGCTGCCGCACTACAACAACCTGAAAGGAGGCTGTCGTACCACACCTAAGAAGGGGGGCTGCCACTACATCTTCCTAAAGGGGGCCGCTACACAACAACTACATAAAGATGACTGCCACTACAACTACCTAAAGGGGGCTGCTACCACTATCTATCTACCACTATTGCTTCTGCTATATATGGGGAGGGCTGCAACTATATACAGGGGACTACACCTACAAAGAGTAACTATCTATAGGTGGCACCTACCTATCTAGGCCACCTGTGTAACGGGGAAAACTAGATAAAAAGAACCTTTCTACATAATGGGGGACACACACCTACTCTTCCCCTACCGCCTTATCTACCCCCGCTACTGTGTGAGAAACCAAGGGAGTTATTATTACTTTATAGAGAGCTATAGTTGCTGGAAAAGTGCAGAGCCTAAAATGTTTGTCTGGCAGGTTCTGTGGAGTTGTGGCTGGAAGAAATTGTCATGACAGTCTGGGCCAGATGGATAAGAAAAAGGAAAGTGAAGGACTCCAATTAGAGAAGACGTCCCCTGACTGTATGTAATCACTGCAGAGCCTGCGTAGAGCTTATCAACCACTTAATGAATACTGTATGGGGGTAATATTTCTTCCTTGTACACTGGTATTAATGGTAATAATTTTGGTCCTGGTACTCTGGATTTGATCAGTAACAGTATGATGGTAATATGTATGGTGATAATATTCTTCCTTGTATACTGGTATTATTGGTCTCAGTACACAGGATTTGGTCAGTAACAGTATGATGGTAATACGCAAGTTGATAAAATTCTTCCTTGCATACTGGTATTATTGGTAATATTGGTCTCAGTATACAGGATTTGGTCAGTACGATGGTAATATGTACAGTGATAATATTTCCTTCTTGTATACTGCTATTATTAGTCAGTATGCAGGAATTGTCAATAACAATTTAATGGTAAAAAGTATGGTGACAATATTCCTCCTTGTATACTGGCATTATTATTGATTAAATTGGTCTCAGTATACAGGATTTGGTCAATGACAGTATGATGGTAATATGTACGGTGATAATATTTATCCTTGTATTCTGGTATTATTGGTAATATTGGTCAGTATGCAGGTTTTGGTCAGTAACAGTATGGTGACACCTAAAATTAACAGTTGACCCCTGCCGTTTATGGCTCCGCATTTACATAGCCACACCCATGACTGAAATGGGCTGCTTAATATAAAGTGCCCTGGCCTATGGGTTTCCCAGTCCAGCCCTGTGGGTGTTTTATAATGTTGTTTTCTTAAGTTTGGCACCCCCTATCAGCTCCAGAAAAGGTAGTCTGCAGCTCCTAGTAGCAAATAGAGCCAACAGATCTCTCCTGCAGTTAGATTCAGCAGATTATTAAAGAGGACCTGCAACCAACCCCCAAAAAAAGAGACAATTACAGTTAAATAGCGTTGGGGGCCCTTATCACATGTTTTTCCAGTTTCTTGATATGGCCTTTTGTTTCTGAAATATGTGGGTTTATAATTTGTCTGAAAATTCAGGGAATTGGTCAGATGAGACTGGACTTAACGACAATTGGCGTAAATTTACGTCATAATGCAGTGGAACTTAACGCACCATGACGAACATTTACGTCAAGTACATGACGCGCGCACCGGACCGGAAAAAGGAGAAAGTTATAGGTTGTCAAATAGGGCAATTTTCAACATACTAATTTTGTTAAAGAAGTTTAAGATTTTTTTTAAAGCAGTACAATTATAGAAAAGCATATAACATGGGTATCATTTAATCGTATTGACCCACAAAATAAAGAAAACATGTCATTTTACTGTAAAGTGTACTCTGTGAAAATAAAACCTTTCAAAATTAGCTAAATTGCGGTTTTCCTTTCAATTTCCCCACATAAATAATATTTTTTTGGTTGCGCCATACATTTTATGGTAAAATGAGTGATATCATTACAAACTAAAATTGGTCACGCAAAAAACAAGCCCTCATATGGGTCTGTGGATGAAAATATTAAAAAGTTATGATTTTTAGAAGGCGAGGTGGAAAAAACAAAAATGCAAAAATAAAAATTAGCCTGGTCCTTAACCAGTTAAAGACCCAGGGCGTACAGGTACACCCTGACACCCTGGTACTTAAAAACCGAGGACGTACCTGTACGCCCATGGGAATTTCGGTCCCCGCCGTGCGCCGGACGGGGAGTGGACCGGGGTGACTGTGATATCGATCAGCAGGCACCCCGCGCAAATGCCCAGGGGGGTCATCAGACCCCCCCATGTCAGCGATCGCCGCAAATCTCCGGTGAATTCACATCGGCGATTTGTGGCGATTCCGGGTCATATGGGTTTCCGGTGACTCGGAAAATAAGGGGGATCGGGGTTGTCCAAGACACCCACGATCCCCCTGAAGGGATAGGAGTGAGGTGGAAGGGGTGCACCCCTCCTATCCCTGCTATTAATCGTTAAGAAGCGATGACCAATAGCAGATCGGGGGCTGGGGGGTTAACTTTCGGTTCCCCTGTTGTGCCCACCACAGTAGGCTGGGAAGAACAGGGAAACCAACAGGGACCGGCGCCGAAGTCCACTTACCCATCGGCGGCGGCGGAGGCGACGATCATCGGCAGCATGGCGATGCGGCTCCCTGGATCCTACGGAAGCTGATGAGTTGCCTAGCAACATCTGGAGGGCTACAGTTTGGAGACCACTATACAGTGGACTCTAAACTGTAGCCCTCCAGATGTTGCAAAACTACAACTCTCAGCATGCCCAGACAGCTGTTTGCTGTTAGGGCATGCTGGGATTTGAAGTTTTGCAATAGATGGAGGGATACAGTTTGGAGATCACTGTGCAGTGGTCTCTAAACTGTAGCCCTCCAGATGTTGCAAAACTGCAAATCCCAGCATGCCCAAACAGCTGTCTCGGCATGCTGGGAGTAGTAGTTGTGTACCTCCAGCTGTTGCATAACTACATCTCCCAGCATGCCCTTCGGCGATCAGTACATGCTGGGTGTTGTAGTTTTGCAACAGCTGGAGGCACACTGGATGGAAAATACTTTTTATTTTCACAAGCAGTAAAAGGAGAAAAAGACCCCCAAAATTTGTAATGCAATTTCTCCTGAGTACGGAAATACCCCATATGTGGTTGTAAAATGCTCTGCGGGCACACAACAAGACTCAGGAGTGAAAGCGCAGGCCTAAATTGGTGATTTGCACAGGGGTGGCTGATTTTAAAGCGGTTCTGACATAAATGCAAAAAAATAAATACCCACATGTGACCCCATTTTGGAAACTACACGCCTCACGGAATGTAACAAGGGGTATAGTGAGCCTTAACACCCCACAGGTGTTTGAAGAATTTTCATTAAGTTTGAATGGGAAAATGAAAAGAAAAATGTTTTTCATGAAAATGCTGGTATTACCCTAAATTTTTCATTTTCACAGGGGAAAATAGGAAAAAGCCTCCCAAAATTTGTAACCCATTTCTTCTGAGTAAGAACATACCCCATATGTGGATGTAAAGTGCTCTGCTGGCGATCTACAATGCTCAGGAGAGATGGAGCGCCATTGGGCTTTTGAAGAGAAAATTTGTCCGGAATTGAAGGCCACGTGTGTTTACAAAGCCCCTATAGTGCCAGAACATGGGCCCCCCCCCCCCCCCACATGTGACCCCATTTTGGAAACTACATCCCTCATGTAATGTAATAAGTGGTACAGTGAGTAATGTAATAAGGGGTACATGTGGGGGGGGGGGGGTCCACTGTTCTTGCACCACCGAGGGCTTTGTAAAAACACATGGCCCCTTGTTATGTTCCTTGAGGGGTGTAGTTTCCAAAATAGTATGAATAGGAAATTTGCCTTCCAAAAGCCAAATGTGACTCCTCTTCTGAGCATTGTAGTGCGCCAGCAGAGCCCTTTATGTCCACACATGGGGTATTTCCATACTCAGAAGAGATGGGGTTACACATTTTGGAGGCATTTTCTCCTATTACCCTTGTAAATATGTAAAATTTGGAAGAAAACTAGCATTTTAGTGGAAAAAAAACAAAAACAATTACACATCCAATTTACCGAAAAGTCGTCAAACACCTGTGGGGTGTTAAGGCTCACTGTTCCCATTGTTACGTTCCTTGAGGGGTGTAGTTTCCAAAATAGTATGCCATGTGTTTTATTTTTTGCTGTTCTGGCACCATAGAAACATAGAATGTTTCGGCAGATAAGAACTACCGTATATACTCGAGTATAAGCCGAGTTTTTCAGCACGATTTTTCGTGCTGAAAACACCCCCCTCGGCTTATACTCGAGTGAACTCCCCCACCCGCAGTGGTCTTCAACCTGCGGACTTCCAGAGGTTTCAAAACTACAACTCCCAGCAAGCCAGGGCAGCCATCGGCTGTCCGGGCTTGCTGGGAGTTGTAGTTTTGAAACCTCCGGAGGTCCGCAGGTTGAAGACCACTGCGGCCTTCAACATCATCCAGCCCCCTCTCACCCCCTTTAGTTCTGAGTACTCACCTCCGCTCGGCGCTGGTCCGGTCCTGCAGGGCTGTCCGGTAAGGAGGTGGTCCGGTGAGGAGGTGGTCCGGGCTGCTATCTTCACCGGGGAGGCCTCTTCTAAGCGCTTCGGGCCCGGCCTCAGAATAGTCACGTTGCCTTGACAACGACGCAGATACGTCGTTGTCAAGGCAACGGCTCTATTCCGGGCCGGAAGCGCGGAGAAGAGGCGCCCCCGGTGAAGATAGCAGCCCGGACCACCTCCTCACCGGACCACCTCCTCACCGGACCACCTCCTTACCGGACAGCCCTGCAGGACCGGACCAGCGCCGAGCGGAGGTGAGTACTCAGAACTAAAGGGGGTGAGAGGGGGCTGGATGATGTTGAAGGCCGCAGTGGTCTTCAACCTGCGGACCTCCGGAGGTTTCAAAACTACAACTCCCAGCAAGCCCGGACAGCCGATGGCTGCCCGGGCTTGCTGGGAGTTGTAGTTTTGAAACCTCTGGAGGTCCGCAGGTTGAAGACCACTGAGGGCGAATGATGAGAAGAGGATGATGAAGGGGGGGGGGGTGTGGGGATGATGAAGGGGGGTGGGGATGATGAAGGGGGGGGGTGTGGGATGATTACAAGGGGATGATGAAGGGGGGATGTGTGGGATGATAAGGGGATGTGTGGGATGATGACAAGGGGATGATGAAGGGGGGATGTGTGGGATGATGACAAGGGGATGATGAAGGGGGGATGTGTGGGATAAGGGGATGTGTGGGATGATGACAAGGGGATGATGAAGGGGGGATGTGTGGGATAAGGGGATGTGTGGGATGATGACAAGGGGATGATGAAGGGGGGATGTGTGGGATGATGACAAGGGGATGATGAAGGGGGGATGTGTGGGATGATAAGGGGATGTGTGGGATGATGACAAGGGGATGATGAAGGGGGGATGTGTGGGATGATAAGGGGATGTGTGGGATGATGACAAGGGGATGATGAAGGGGGGATGTGTGGGATGATGACAAGGGGATGATGAGGATGTTAATGACGGGTCTGGATGATGACAGGGGGGGATGAGGTATTTCCCACCCTAGGCTTATACTCGAGTCAATAACTTTTCCTGGGATTTTGGGTTGAAATTAGGGGTCTCGGCTTATACTCGGGTCGGCTTATACTCGAGTATATACGGGTATTTGGCCCATCTAGTCTGCCCAATAATCTGAATACTATCAATAGTCCCTGGCCCTATCTTATATGAAGGATAGCCTTATGCCTATCCCATGCGTGTTTAAACTTCTTCACTGTATTTGCAGCACTTCTGAAGGAAGGCTATTCCATGCATCCACTACTCTCTCAGTAAAATAATACTTCCTGATATTACTGTTACGCCTAGCGCTCCGGGTCCCCGCTCCTCCCCGGAGCGCTCACGGCGTCTTTCTCCCTGCAGCGCCCCGGTCAGTCCCGCTGACCGGGAGCGCTGCACTGTCTTGGCCGTTGGGGATGCGATTCGCACAGCGGGACGCGCCCGCTCGCGAATCGCATCCCAGGTCACTTACCCGTCCTGGTCCCCTGCTGTCATGTGCTGGCGCGCGCGGCTCCGCTCTCTAGGGCGCGCGCGCGCCAGCTCTCTGAGACTTAAAGGGCCAGTGCACCAATGATTGGTGCCTGGCCCAATTAGCTTAATTGGCTTCCACCTGCTCCCTGCCTTTATCTGACCTCCTCCCATGCACTCCCTTGCCGGATCTTGTTGCCTTGTGCCAGTGAAAGCGTTTAGTGTGTCCAAAGCCTGTGTACCTGAACTTCTGCTACCCATCCTGACTACGAACCTTGCCGCCTGCCCCCGACCTTCTGCTACGTCTGACCTTGCCTCTGCCTAGTCCTTCTGTCCCACGCCTTCTCAGCAGTCAGCGAGGTAGAGCCGTTGCTAGTGGATACGACCTGGTTGCTACTGCCGCAGCAAGACCATCCCGCTTTGCGGCGGGCTCTGGTGAATACCAGTAGCCTCTTAGAACCGGTCCACTAGCACGGTCCACGCCAATCCCTCGCTGACACAGAGGATCCACTACCTGGAAGCCGAATCGTGACAGTAGATCCGGCCATGGATCCCGCTGAGGTGCCGCTGCCAAGTCTCGCTGATCTTCCCACGGTGGTCGCTCAGCAATCGCAGCAGATTGCCCAACAAGGACAGCAGCTGTCGCAGTTGACCGCCATGTTACAGCAACTTCTGCCTCTGCTACAGCAGCAACCATCTCCTCCGCCAGCTCCTGCACCTCCTCCGCAGCGAGTGGCCGCTCCTAACCTCCGCTTGTCCCTGCCGGACAAATTTGATGGGGACTCTAAACTCTGCCGTGGATTTTTGTCTCAGTGTTCCCTGCATATGGAGATGTTGTCGGACTTGTTTCCTTCAGAACGGTCTAAGGTGGCGTTCGTAGTAAGCCTTCTTTCAGGAAAGGCCTTGTCTTGGGCCACACCGCTCTGGGACCGCAATGATCCTGCCACAGCCACAGTCCAGGCCTTCTTCGCTGAACTCCGGAGTGTCTTCGAGGAGCCAGCCCGAGCTTCTTCTGCCGAGACTGCCCTGTTGAACCTGGTCCAGGGTAATTCTTCAGTGGGCGAGTACGCCATCCAATTTCGTACTCTTGCCTCCGAGTTATCATGGAATAACGAGGCTCTCTGCGCGACCTTTAAAAAAGGCCTATCCAGTCGCATCAAGGATGTGCTGGCCGCACGAGAGATTCCTGCCAATCTGCAAGAACTCATCCATCTAGCTACCCGCATTGACATGCGTTTTTCTGAGCGACACCAAGAGCTCCGCCAGGAAAAAGACTTAGATCTCTGGGCACCTCTCCCACAGTATCCGTTGCAATCTACGCCTGGGCCTCCCGCCGAGGAGGCCATGCAAGTGGATAAGTCTCGCCTGACCCAGGAAGAGAGGAATCGCCGTAGGGAAGAAAATCTCTGTCTTTACTGTGCCAGTACCGAGCATTTCTTGGTGGATTGCCCTATCCGTCCTCCACGCCTGGGAAACGCACGCACGCACGCACCCAGCTCACGTGGGTGTGGCGTCTCTTGGTTCCAAGTCTGCTCCTCCACGTCTCACGGTACCCGTGCGGATTTCTTCTTCAGCCAACTCCTCCCTCTCAGCCGTGGCCTGCTTGGACTCCGGTGCCTCTGGAAATTTTATTTTGGAGTCGTTTGTTAATAAATTCAGCATCCCGGTGACCCGTCTCGTCAAGCCGCTCTACATTTCCGCGGTCAACGGAGCCAGATTGGACTGCACCGTGCGTTACCGCACAGAGCCCCTCCTCATGTCTATTGGACCCCACCTTGAGAGGATTGAGTTCTTCATTCTCCCCAACTGTACCTCTGAGGTCCTCCTCGGTCTGCCTTGGCTCCGGCTTCATTCCCCCACCATTGATTGGACCACCGGGGAGATCAGGAACTGGGACTCTGCCTGCCACAGGAAGTGCCTCTCCCCCCCTCCCAGTCCCGTCAGGCAAGCCTCTGTGCCTCCCCATGGCCCCCGTCCTGGTGTCACACTGCCCCGTGCCAGGCCTCGCCCTCTGCCCTCCCTCCCCATTCCCACTCCTGCTGTACTGCCTGCCGTTGAGGAAACCCTCCATTCTTTCCCGGTGTCCTCATCCCAGGGGAGGCAGTTACCGGACAAAGAGAAGGGGAGACCTAAGGGGGGGGGGTACTGTTACGCCTAGCGCTCCGGGTCCCCGCTCCTCCCCGGAGCGCTCACGGCGTCTTTCTCCCTGCAGCGCCCCGGTCAGTCCCGCTGACCGGGAGCGCTGCACTGTCTTGGCCGTTGGGGATGCGATTCGCACAGCGGGACGCGCCCGCTCGCGAATCGCATCCCAGGTCACTTACCCGTCCTGGTCCCCTGCTGTCATGTGCTGGCGCGCGCGGCTCCGCTCTCTAGGGCGCGCGCGCGCCAGCTCTCTGAGACTTAAAGGGCCAGTGCACCAATGATTGGTGCCTGGCCCAATTAGCTTAATTGGCTTCCACCTGCTCCCTGCCTTTATCTGACCTCCTCCTATGCACTCCCTTGCCGGATCTTGTTGCCTTGTGCCAGTGAAAGCGTTTAGTGTGTCCAAAGCCTGTGTACCTGAACTTCTGCTACCCATCCTGACTACGAACCTTGCCGCCTGCCCCCGACCTTCTGCTACGTCTGACCTTGCCTCTGCCTAGTCCTTCTGTCCCACGCCTTCTCAGCAGTCAGCGAGGTAGAGCCGTTGCTAGTGGATACGACCTGGTTGCTACTGCCGCAGCAAGACCATCCCGCTTTGCGGCGGGCTCTGGTGAATACCAGTAGCCTCTTAGAACCGGTCCACTAGCACGGTCCACGCCAATCCCTCGCTGACACAGAGGATCCACTACCTGGAAGCCGAATCGTGACAATTACTTTTAAACCTTTCCCCTAATTTTAAACTATGTCCTCTTGTGGTAGTTTTTCTTCTTTTAAATATGCTCTCCTCCTGTACCGTGTTGATTCCCTTTATGTATTTAAAAGTTTCTATCATATCCCCTCTGTCTCTTCTTTCTTCCAAGCTATACATGTTAAGGTCCTTTAACCTTTCCTGGTAAGTTTTATCCTGCAATCCATGTACTAGTTTAGTAGCTCTTCTCTGAACTCTCTCTAGAGTATCTATATCCTTTTGGAGATACGGCCTCCAGTACTGTGCACAATACTCCAAGTGAGGTCTCACCAGTGTTCTGTACAGCGGCATGAGCACTTCTCTTTTTCTACTGCTTATACCTTTCCCTATACATCCAAGCATTCTGCTAGCATTTCCTGCTGCTCTATTCCATCTTCCTACCTTTTAAGTCTTCTGAAATAATTACTCCTAAATTCCTCTCCTCAGATACTGAGGTCAGGACTGTGTCAAATATTCTATATTCTGCCCGAGGGTTTTTACGCCCCAGGTGCATTTTCTTGCACTTATCCACATTAAATTTCAGTTGCCAGAGTTCTGACCATTCTTCTAGTTTTCCTAAATTCTTTTCCATTTGGTGTATCCCTCCAGGAACATCAACCCTGTTACATATCTTTGTGTCATCAGCAAAAAGACACACCTTACCATCGAGACCTTTTGCGATATCACCAATAAACATATTAAACAAAATTGGTCCCAGTACAGAACCCTGAGGTACCCCACTGGTAACAAGAACTTGCTCTGAATATACTCCATTGACTACAACCCTATGTTGTCTGTCATTCAGCCACTGTCTAATCCACTCAACAATATGGGAGTCCAAGCTCAATGAATGTAGTATATTGATAAGTCTTCTATGTGGGACAGTGTCAAAAGCCTCACTTGCAATCCATGGGATTTTAGATGTTCCACAATCCTATCCTTTAGTAGGGTTTCCATTAATTTCTCCACTATTGATGTCAGACTATTGATGTTTTCCAGTTTATATCCGGAAGATTGAAGTCTCCCATAATGATAACTTTCATTGTCATTTTAGCTATTTCTTCAACTAGTAGATCATCTAATTCTTTAACTTGGCCAAGTGGTCTATATATCACAGGAAGTTCTTTTCTCCACAGAAGTTCTCTGCTCCACATGAAGTTCTTTTCTTTTAGAATTTCCTTTCTGTCTGACCACAGTGCTCTCTTCTGACACCTATGCCTATTTTAGGAACTGTCCAGAGCAAGATAGGTTTGCTATGGGGATTTTTGTCTACTCTGGACAGTTCCTAAAATGGAAGTGTCAGCAGAGAGCACTGTGGTCAGGCAGAAAGGAAATTCAAAAAGAAAAGAACTTACTTTCTATTATACAACAACTGATAAGTACTGGAAGGATTAAGATTTTTAAATAGAAGTAATTTACAAAACTGTTTAACCAGTTGATTAGAATAATTTTTTTCAGTGGAGTACCCCTTTAAGGGTATGTTCACACTGCGGAATTCCGCGAGTGAATTCAGTGCAGTGAAATTACCATCAGTGTGAATGGGTCTTCCGCAGAACTGTTCACACAGTTGAGGAATTTCAACAGCGGACAATTCCGCCGCTGAAATTGTTCCACGCAAAGTAGTAACATGTTCCTTCTTTGCACGGAAATCCGCGAGCACTGCATAGCCGTCAATGGTGAAGGCGCAGTGCAGTGCGGTCCTACCTCCGAAGTATTTTTAAGCGGCGGCCAGATGGAAACTCCGCTCGTGGATTTCTGTGAGCAGAGATTCCACAGTGTGATCATACCCTAAGTGGTTAAAAGGGCATGTTAAAAATGTAGAATGTGAGCAGACCCTTTATGGCAGTGTTTCTCAAACATGGAGCCTCCGGTCTTTGGCTTTCTGGGAGTGATGGGGGTTGTAGTTAAGCAACAGCTGAAGGCTCCCTGTTTGGGAAACACTGCTTTATACACTCTCCCCACGGGAGAATGTCTAAAATGTACTAACCCATTTTTGATGTTTTATTTTTTTCTTCTCATTTCAGATACATGAATGTGAAAGACTATGAGAGGACAAACATTTTTTTTTCAATAAAATTGTAAACAAGGGCTGTGGGTAAATGTTCTTGTAATAAAAAATGCTTTAACCCCTTAAGAACTCAGCCCATTTTCACCTTAAAGGGGTACTCCTGTGGAAAACTTTTCTTTTTAAATAAACTGGTGACAGAAAGTTAAACAGATTTGTAAATTACTTCTATTAAAAATCTTAGTCCTTCCAGTACTATTAGCTGCTGAATAATACAGAGGAAATTGTTTTCTTTTTGGAACACAGAGCACGGTGGTCATGATGTCAGCAGAGAGCTCTGTGTTCCAAAAAGAAAACCATTTCCTCTGTAGTTTACAGACCCTAAAAAGTACTGGAAAGATTAAGATTTTTTAATAAAAGTAATTTAAAAATCTGTTTAACTTTCTGGCACCAGTTGATTTAAACGAAAATCATAATTTTGCAAATTTGGGGGTTTTCGTTTTCCCACTGTACACTTAACGGTGTACTGCTTTTAAAAAAATCTCAAACTTTTTTGTACAAAATCAGTATGTTTAAAATTGCCCTATTTTCACCACCTCTAACTTTCTTATTTTTCAGTATTTAGGGATGTGTGAGGGCTCATTTTTGCACCATAAACTGTAGTTTGTTTTGGTACCAGATTTGCATATACTGTATGTGACTTTTTGATTATTTTTATTACTTTACTTTTTATTAAATTTTTTGCAGTGTCTGAAATTTTTGACTTTTTTTTTAAACATTTACGCCGTTCGCTGCAGGGGATCATTAACATTATATTTTTTATAGTTCTGACATTTACGCACGCAACGATACCAAATATGTTTATTATTTATCATTATTTTACGCTTTTATGTATTAATATGGGGGAAAAGGGTGATTTCAAACTTTATTTTACATTTATTTTACACTTTTTTAGTCCCCATAGGAGACTATTTATAGCAATCATTAGATTGCAAATACTGTTCTGTGCTATGCATAGGGCATAGCACTGATCAGTATTATCGGTGATCTTCTACTCTGGTCTGCTGGAAGGCAGATCAGTGTAGAAGACCCCAGGAGACGGACGGAGGCAGGTGAGGGGACCTCCGTCCGCCATCTTGGCCGATCTGCTCCCTGCGGCAGTGCCGAGGGCAATCAGATCAGTCATTATGAGTGCCGCACTGCCGCAGATGCAGTGATCTGTATTGATCACGGCACCTGATGGGTTAATGGCAGACATCATCATGATCGCTGATGTCCGCCATTCCCGGCGGGTCCGCAGCTGCTGACAGCCGCCGGCACCTGCCAGGAATGAAGCGGCACCTGCCAGGAATATGCTCGTATCACAGCCACACTGTAAATGTACGGTGCTAAGCGCTAAGAGGTGCTATGCAGCGCCATACATTTATGGCGTATGTCCTTAAGGGGTTAACATGTGTTGTGTTTTTTAAAATGACTTAACAGGCTTAGTAGTGGAAGCTGTCCACGGAGTCCATTACTAAGCTGGAGCTTAGTGTTAGCCTTAAAAACAGCTAGCGCTAACCCTCTATGATTAGCCTGGAATCCATGGCCACAGGGGTACCGGAAAGACCCAGAAGTAGCAGGACAGGGGTGTCATAAATGGCGCTCTTGGGCCTAGTCCTCAGCATTCACATATTGGAAAAGAGAAGAAAAGAAAACACAAAAAAATGGGTTGGTACATTTTGGGCGCTCTCCCCTGGGGAGAGTGTCCATAAAGTGACTAAAGCAGTGTTTTCCAAACAAGGATCCACCAGCTGTTGTAAAACTACAACTCCCACAGCATGCCCAGACAGCCTTTGGCTCTCTGGAAATGCTGGGGGTTGTAGAGTAAGGGCTGGTACCAAAAGGCCAGGAGCATCAAAAATGGCACTCCTGGGCCTAGACAGTAACAAACTAGCGCTATTTGGGGTGGTGAGAGCCATTAACAATGGCCTTTGCCCACCCAGCTAACATCAGGCTGCTACTGCTTAGTTGGTATCTGGCTGATAAAGAAAATAAGCAGAATCCCACACATTTTTTCCAAAAATAAATTTATAGATTTAGAATAAATGTACTTAGAAAACATGTGGGGTTCCCCTAGATTTATTGTCAGCCAGATGCCAACCAAGTAGCAACAGCCTTATGTTACCGGGGTGGGAGAGGGCCATAGTTATTGGCCCTCCCTAGCCTTAATAATACCAACCTGTTTCTGTCTAGGCCATGGAGCACCACCACTCTGGGGGTTAGTGCTAGCTGTTTTTGGGCCTAACGCTAAGCCCCAGCATAGCGCTCAGCCCAGCAAGAGGTTACAGTAAACCAGTGATCTATAAAGATCAATGGTTTACTGTATGTTCTTGCTAGACATGAGCTATACAATGTATATCTCCTCTCCAGCCATAGCTGAGGTGAGTACAGCCATAAAAAACACAATGGATCAAATCAAGTGACTATTTACACATGACTGACAGTGTAAGACATCTGCAAAAGCAAAGTGCACTGGGACACTGCACATGTACAGTCATAGCCGTAAATGTTGGCACCCCTGAAATATTTCTAGAATATGAAGTATTTCTCACAGAAAAGGATGGCAGTAACACATGTTTTGCTATACACATGTTTATTCTCACTGGGGGACATGTATCAAAGATTTTACCCCTGTTTTGTGTGTATTTTTTTGCGCAAAATTTTGCGCAAGCCCTTTTTTTTTGCGCATTTTTTTGCGCACGTTTAGGTAGAGCATATCCTCCAGATGTGGCTGAATCAGGGTACCTTGGAGTGACATCTATAGTACACATTGATTTATTACCTGCGTTCTTTTCCTTTGCACCAAAAATTTGACGCACGTGCGTCTTTTTCCCCATAAATATAAGCCATCTATAACTGCACGTAGCGATCCTTTCTATTTCTGAAGGAAAGTTCTACTAAGGAACCACCAGAATGTTTTAACTTTCCTATCTCAATTCCTCATTTGGTTTGCTTTATATTGCTTTTTACTCCTTGGTTATTCCAAAGCACTTTTTAAATAATTTGCGTATAGAATATTTGTTTCCAGTTCAGTTATTCATTAGATCACTTGTATATTGTTATTTTATGATCCAACAATTTAATACATTTACATAGGAAATGTTTGATAAGTTATCATTGAACAAGCTCCGTCACATTAAATAGCTTTGTAATCCACTTAACACTGTAGATCATTCTCCTTTTATTTTTACAATTTACTGCTTTCCGTTATACTTTTCCCCAGCGCCCGGTAAGATGGTGGCTATCACTGATAGCCAGCCATCTTACCATGTGACCACGGGGGGTTTCATCCCCCCCCCCCCCCAGCGATCGCTGCTATCAGCTAGTCAAATCTGACTAGCTGATAGCAGCGTTTCGCTATGAGAATACTTAGCAGCGCGGTGTGTGAGTCCAGATCACGGGGATCGGGACACACACCGCTCTGCTAAGTGTCCCTTACCCGTCCCCCAGCGTCACTTACCCGGCCATGCGGTGTCCTGAGCAGTCCCGATGCGAGCGGCGTCCTCCAGGCGGTCCCGGGGGTGGTGCGTCCCGGCGGTGAGTTTCCGGCAGCAGTGCGGCATCTTCATTGGCAGCAGTGAGATCGCCGTAAAGCGATCTCACTGCTGCCTCTGGGAGTTTCAAAACTGCAACTCCCAGCATGCCCAGACAGCCTTTGGCTTTCTGGGCATGCTGGGAGTTGTAGTTTTGCAACATCTGGAGGGCCACAGTTTGGAGACCACTGTATAATGGTCTCCAATCTGTGCTCTTCCAGATGTTCCAAAATTACAAATCTCAGCATGCCCACTCTGTCGAGGCATGCTGGGAGTTGTAGTTCTGTAACATCTGGAAGACCACAGATTGGAGACCATTTTACAGTGGTCTACAAACTGTGGACCTCCAGCTGTTGCAAAACTACAACTCCCAGCATGCCCAGACTGCCCAAGCATGCTGGGAGTTGTAGTTCGTCAACATCTGACCCTTCAGATATTGCCGAAATACAACTTCCAGCATGTCTGGCCATGCTGGGAATTATAGTTTTGCAACAGCTGGAGGCACACTAGTTGGGAAACATTGTTCGTTTCCTAACTCTTTTTTCCAACCCGTGTGCCTCCAGCTGTGCCTCCAAACTATAACGCCCAGCATGCACTGACAGATCATGCATGCTGGGAATTGAAGTTGTGCAACAGCTGGAGGCACACTGGTTTGGAAACACTAAGTTAAGTAAAAAACTTTCAAGTGTTTTGCAACCAGTGTGCCTTCAGCTGTTGCATAACTACAAGTTCCAGCATGTCCTTCTGCTGTCACTGCATGCTGAGATTTGAAGTTTTTGCAACAGCTGAAGGCACACTGGTTGCGAAACACTGAGTCTGTTTCCGTGTTTCGCAACCAGTGTGCCTCCAGCAGTTGCAAAACTACAACTCCCAGCATGCACGGACAGCCAAAGGGCATGCTCGGAGTTGTAGTTTTGCAACAGCTGGATGTTTCCCCCCCCCCCCCTCCCCCCAATGTGAATGGACAGGGTACACTCACATGGGCGGAGCTTTACAGGGAGTGCTGCAAGATTGAGATGCAGCAAACTCGCTGTCAACCCCCGCCCGTGTGACTGTACCCTAAAAACACTACACTTAAATAAAATAAGTAAAAAACACGATATATACACATACTGCTACACAGCCCCCCTCCCCTCCCCAATAAATATGAACAACGTCTGGTACGGTACTGTTTCCAAAATGGAGCCTCCAGCTGTTGCAAAACAACAACTCCCAGTATTGCCAGACAGCCATTGACTGTCCAGGCATGTTGGGAGTTTTGCAACAGCTGGAGGCACCCTGTTTGGGAAACACTGGCATAGAATACCCCTATGTCCACCCCTATGCAAAACCCTAATTTAGGCCTCAAATGCGCATGGTGCTCTCACTTTAGAGCCCTGTCGTATTTCAAGGCAACATTTTAGGGTCACATATGGGGTATCGCCGTACTCGGGAGAAATTGCCTTACAGATTTTGGGGGGCTTTTTCTCCTTTTACCCATTATGAAAAGGAACAGTTGGAGTCTGTATGTTAGTGTATAAACATAACCAGTATGTTAGTGTATAAAAATAAAATTATTTACACTGACATGCAGGTGTTGCCGCATACTTTACATTTTCACAGGAGGTAAATGGGAAAAAAGATCCCCATTTTTTGGGACACAATTTAGCCAGAGTACGGAGATACCACATATGTGGGCGCAAAGTGCTCTGCGGGCGCACAACAAGGCCCATAAGGTAGAGTGCACCATGTACATTTGAGGTGATTTGCACAGGGGTGTCACAGATGTTAAATGAAGAATAAGGACATTGGTAGAATTGATGTGTTATAATTGGGTGCAAAAAGTGGTATTATTGTGAGATTAAAACTCTACATAATGAAGAAAAAAATTCTAAAACTAATAACAAGGACACACTTACTGTTTAGGTGCAGATACGCTGCAGACAAAGCTCCTACTAAATAGAGCTGCGGTGTAAATTTATGCTCTGAGGAGAATTCTAAATTTAATTGCAATTCAAGAAAATAGCTGCACAAGAATGATAAATTTAACGCAGTTGCACCAAATTTACACAACAGGCAGAGGGGTAAAAAACTTCTATTATACACTGGAAATGATACATGTTCCCCTTTGTGTGTATTGGAAGTAAACCAAAAAAGGGAGGAAAAACAGCAAATTGGACATTATGTCACACCAAACTCCAAAAATGGTCTGGACAAAATGATTGCCACCCTTTCAAAATTGTGGAAAAATAAGATTGTTTCAAGCATGTGATGCTCCTTTTAACTCACCTGGGACAAAACACAGATGTGGGCAATATAAAAATGACACCTGAAGGCAGATAAAAAGGTGAGAAGTTCACTTAGTCTTTGCATTTTGTGTCTGTGTGTGCCACACTAAGCATGGACAACAGAAAGAGGAGAAGAGAACTGTCTGAGGACTTGAGAACCAAAATTGTGGAAAAATATCAACAATCTCAAGGTTATAAGTCCATCTCCAGAGATCTAGATTTGCCTTCTTCCACAGTGCGCAACATTATCAAGAGGTTTGCAACACATGGCACTGTAGCTAATCTCTCTGGGTATGGACGGAAGAGAAAAATTGATGAAAGGTGTAAACAAAGGATAGTCCGGATGGTGGATAAGCAGCCCCAAACAAGTTCCAAAGATATTCAAGCTGTCCTGCAGGCTCAGGGGGCATCAGTGTTAGCACAAACTATCCGTCGACATTTAAATGAAATGAGACGCTATGGCAGGAGACCCAGGAGGACCCCACTGCTGACACAGAGACATAAAAAAGCAAGACTACATTTTGCCAAAATGAACTTGAGTAAGCCAAAATCCTTCTGAGAAAACGTCTTGTGGACAGATGAGATTTTGGGTCGCACTGTACAGCCAGTGTCAGAAAGCTGGGGTTGAGTCCGAGACCTTGGGTCTTCCAGTAGGACAATGACCCCAGACATACGTCAAAAAGCACCCAGAAATGGATGGAAACGAAGTGCTGGAGAGTTCTGAAGTGGCCAGCAATGAGTCCAGATCTAAATTCCATTGAACACCTGTGGAGGGATCTTAATATTGCTCTTGGGAAAAGGCGCCCTTCCAATTAGAGAGACCTGAGCAGTTTGCAAAGGAAGATTGGTCCAACATTCCGGCTGAGAGGTGTAAGAAGCCTATTGATGGTTATAGGAAGCAACTGATTTCAGTTATTTTTTTCCAAAGCGTATGCAACCAAATATTAAGTTAAGGGTGCCAATAGGTTTGTCCAGACCATTTTTGAAGTTTGTTGTGACATTATGTCCAATTTGCTTTTTTTCCACCCTTTTTTGGTTTAGTTCCAATACACACAAAGGGAGAGATTTATCAAAACCTGTGTAGGGGAAGAGTGGTACAGTTGCCCATGGCAATCAATAAGATTGCTTCTTTCATTTTTCACAGGTCTCTTTGAAAATGAAAGAAGCAATTTGATTGGTTGCCATGGGCAACTGCGCCACTTTTCCCCTACACAGGTTTTGATTAATCTCCCCCAAAGGGAATAAACATGTGTATAGCAAAACACGTGTTACTGCAACCCATTTCTGTGATAAATACTTCATTTTCTAGAAAAATTTCAGGGGTGCCAACATTTACAGCCATGACTGTATGCGTTTAACATCAAGGTCTTTGGTAAGTCTTGAAAAAAAGAACTTTGGGAATGTGACTCATCTGATGTTCAGTGTTTTAAAGGGGTATCATGACTTCACGTTCCGTCCCCTCAAAGCAAGCCTATGGGAGGGGACGTGGCGGCCCTGTGATCGTGATTCATCAGACACAGAGCGATGTTTGCTCCGGAGGCTGATGATAGCGGGCTGCTGCATGAAAGATTGCGGGGGTCACCAGAGGCGGGACCCCCGCGATCAGGCATCTTATCCCCTATCCTTTGGATAGGGGATAAGATGTCTTAGGGCCGGAGTACCCCTTTAAGAAGGAAATTGCACTGATTTTCTGCACTTTCACAATTTTTTTTTTAAGATTATGATAACTTTTTGCAATTCTCTAAAAGATACGTCAGTGGAAAGACTTTAAAGGTTACATAAAGTTCAGTAGACACGTCATGACTTTCTGAAAAAGAGAAGGAAGTCATTGTGCAAATTCGTTGAGGATGAGTCACTTCAAGAGAGGGAGTTATTTCAATGAAACATTAAATAAAACCTAGTAAGTACCGGTACCTAGTAAGATACAGCTCCTTCTTCTACCTGCGCTCTCTAAAGCTGGATTGCAGATATGGCCACGATCCCGATCTTGTTTTAACCCCAGGATTCTAACCTGAGATAGAGCTGTGGCGACTACAAGGATGTTGAGGATGCTAACGATTATGATGAGGGCAGTAATCCCTAATGTTTGTGTCATATAGCTGGATAGAGTTAACCGAATGTTCCTTTTTCATCCCACAAATGTCCTTTTTTTTCTAAATGAAGCTGTTCCTGCATACAAAGCCCAGGATGGAGACCTCTAAAGCCAGTAAACGTTACTGAACTTCTTATGCAAATCCATTAAGACACAGACACTTAAAGGCAGCTTTTTGTAGCATGGACTTGGCATCAGGGAAGGAACAGCGACTTGGTAGCAGGTTACAAATTACCTATCTATAAGGGATGTCTAATATTATTCAGTGTATGCATAAGACTTATGGTGCAAGACAGAAAATTCATTCACAATACAGACATTCATATGCACATATTTAATGTAGATAAACACTTCTGCAATACTATTTAGTACTTAAAGGGGTTATCCAGGAAAAAAAAACTTTTTTTATATATCAACTGACTCCAGAAAGTTAAACAGATTTGTAAATTTCTTCTATTAAAAAAATCTTAATCCTTTCAGTACCTATGAGCTGCTGAAGTCGAGTTGTTATTTTCTGTCTAAATGCTCTCTGATGACACCTGTCTCGAGAACTGTCAAGAGTAGAAGCAAATCCCCATAGTAAACCTCTTCTATTCTGCAGTTCCTGAGACAAGCAGAGATGTCAGCAGAGAGCACTGTTGCCAGACAGAAAAGAACAACTCAACTTTAGCATCTGATAATTATTGGAAGGATTAAGATTTTTTAATAGAAGTAATTTACAAATCTGTTTAACTTTCTGGAGCCAGCTGATATCAAAATAAGTTTTTTTTTCCTGGAATACCCCCTTAATATAAACCAGAAGAATCCAACAAACCTTTAATTATTCAGCCACCTGACAACTCCAATGGATAGCAGCTAAAGATACTGTACTAGGCTACCACAGAGATATTAGTTGCAAGGACATATCTCACACATCCATGGCTGCAAATGTGCCTCCATAAGAAGTTGTTTAAGAGACATTGTTGGCGTAGAAAGAGTTAATTTTCCATGTCACTATTAATATAAAATAAAAATCGAGAAATTATGCCATTTTGTACACTAAACACTGAGCCTCATAATAGCTTGACACTTCTTGTTCTATCAGGAGAAAATCCTTGGTGAACCTCAGGTTGACCTGATCCACGTGAGCGCTTGTAACAGATGAACGTCTGGAGACGGTGCTCCTGGCTGTAAAATGTAAAAATGGTATCTATTCCTGAATGAGAGGACAAGTAACTGGCCGACCAAAGGAAGAGGGCTGGACCCTTAAAATATGTTATCCTCGTTTAAAATAAGCTTTTGTTATTTTTTATTTCCTATTCATTCAGAAGTAGATACCATTTTTAAATTTATGGCCAGGAGTGTTTTCCAGCAGTCTTCTCCTTCTGATTGCATTCACCACCTCAAAATCTCTGAGCTGCAATTGGATGAAGGCTGCTCCAGGCTTCCTGTATATTTACACACCAGTGTGGTGCAAGATGCATTTTGGTGTGTGCCCACAGCACATCAAGGTGAGTGTACTGTAAGGTTTCCACCTTGGGGATAGCTCTGGGATCTTCCTGGACACTGCCACGGGACACGTTTCTTCTCAATAAATCGGCAGACAACAGTTCATGATGCAAGTCTGGCACCTCGCCAGCTTTATTTATACAGGTTGCAGGAAAAAACAAACATAACACAGGAACAAAATAAAATCCTATATCAGCATGCCCTGACTACTAACTGGTGGGCTACCCTCAGCCAGTAAAACATGTGCCTCCTGCAACCTGTTAATATCAGTTCACGCCACATCTTGGACCACTCACAGCTCCAGCTGTGTGTTTCCTCAACAGGGCCCATGTCTCCCCCTTACAGCCAGCTTACTGTTTCCTTGGGAGAGTCTAGATCACACTGAGTCTCTTCCTTATAAAGACCTCCCCTCTCTGCTGACTAATTAATTAGGCCCCAGGTGAAGGTTTCTCCCGAGTGAGCCAAGGAAATACACCCTTTCCTTGCCACTTTATCACATATCCCCCCCTTTGGTCAGACCACCTCGAAGGAGCACTTGTGTTTGAAAGGCAGAGTCCATCTGCCTTTCCTTCTTTTTGGACAACTTTTGTCCAACAGACTCTGGAGTCCTTGACCTCTTTTTTTCCGTACTCTCACCAGCCACCAAGTACAAGTCTCCCGGTCTCCTTTGACCAACTCCCTGCCAGGGGTTCCACTCCGGTCACCCCTCTTCACCACCAGGTTCTTCACCCTGATGTGTGCAGGGCTCTTGCGACTAAGTAGGGAGAAGACAGATGCTCCCAACCTTTGTCTTCTTCTGTCCTCAGCTTGCCGGACCTCTGCTGTTACGTTAGGTCTATGGTCTGCTTCAGTGAATCTTTTGGCCTCAGTGACTTCAATAACTACCGTCCTTAATCGCTGTAGCTTCAGAGGACCTCCCACACGGTTTCACCTCCGTCACAGCCTCAGAGGATTTCCCACATGGTTTCACCTCATTCTTAGCTTCAGAGGATTTCCCACCTGGTTTCACCTCAGTCTTAGCTACAGAGGATTTCCCACCTGGTTTCACCTCAGTCTCAGCTTCAGAAGACTTCTCACATGGTTTCAGCTCATGGCGTTCAGACTCTGCTACTTTTAGAGAAAGCATCCCTGTATCCAGTAGCTTTAGCTTCAGAAGCCTTCTTTAGCCAATTCCACAATAGCTTGGTCTCTGCTCTCTGTTAGGACCTTCATGTCCTCTTCCATCTTTAAATATTCTCACTGCATACTCTTGAGCTTAGCGGAGTTTATCCTCTCACTGTCCAGCAACTCTGTCAAGTCCCTGACAGTATCTTCCAGAGTTAGCAATTGTTCTCTCAACTGCTCATTATCCGCCAGCAGAGCCTATTGTTTGTAGAGTTGCATTCCCAGCAAATCCAGGGCATCTGCATGGAACCTACTGTCCGTTTCGATCTGCGCTTCCAGGCTCTGCACTTTATGAGCCATCATCACTTTCTCTCTCCTGCTCTTCCATGGTTACCAGCTTAGCCTTGTGGTCACACCGTAGAGCCATGTAGAACACTCCCTTCTTCCACCTGGAAGGAGATCTGCTTGGCCAGACTCTCCACTTAATTCTTCTTGCTGGTCACCAGACTCTGGGAGCAGGACAGTTCATCCTGCAGAGCCACAAAATCACTTTTGTGGTGCTCCATGACTTTTTCAAGTTGAAGCTTCGCTTCCTGCTCTTTCTTAAAGTCTGCAAGCATTTTGTCCCTCTCCTCTGTCAAGCGCTGTACCTCTTCTTCTTTCTCGTCAACTTCACAGAAACCATCTGCAGGGTTTCTTCTAGATTCTGGATCTGCTCCAATCTCTTCCCAAGACCAGCTCTTCATTTCCGAGACTTTTTACTCACAGCAGTCTCCTCACTCTCACTGTTGGACCTTGAGACATTCTCTTGTCCTCTGTCAGACACTCGACCCGACTCTTCTCCATCTCTAGGTGAAGTCTCCCCCTTTTTCGGGGTTGCGGTCACTTGGGTCTCCTGGTGACTCCCGAAAAGTTACTCTGAACTGTCTCTGCTCCTTGGCAGACTTTTCTTTCGCCTTGACACAGTCTCTCCACGGCCTGGCAGAAATGGCTAGGGCTCCTGGGTCTGCAACAATATCTGGTCCAGCGGTTCGACCTTCCTGGTTTCGACCTCCTCTCTGGTCCAGATGCCACATCTCCTTCACTTAGGACTCTGTCTGTGACCGTAAGCGCAGCACCCAGCTCCACCTGTACTCTCTTCCGTAGTTTTGGTTTTTCCACAGCCATCTCCGTAGCTTCTTTTCGAGTCACCTTTTTAACTTGACTCACGGACTGTTCTTCAGCTCCCTTAGTGGTCTGGCACACTTGACAATCTTCCCACAACTGTTGAAAAAATGGAAAATCCTTCCCCAGTACTACATCATACTCCAAGGATGGTTCTATTGCAACCTTGTGACCTATAGTACCAAAGGAGTAGAAATACATACATTAACCGTTTTATAACCCCAAATACCGGCTTGTATAGACATTATAGCAGGGAGTGGCTTTCTGCAGCTGGTCTTCACCAGACTCATTACACATGTAAGTTCTAACAAAACCATCATCTTTTTACCTTCTACTGACGGCAGTGCCATCTAGTGGCTATAGAGCACATTTTCATTGGAAACTTTTAATGCAATATAATAAAAGTTATAACTTCAATAGCAATAGAAATAAGGAAGAATCGCACTCACCACGGCAATGATCCCAAGAAAGATGTTCTTTATTCTGAAGAGCAAATAAGGCAGCAGAACATATGAATAAGGCAATTCCAAAGTGCGGGGAGTGAGAGCGGCCGCTCTCAGGATGCAGGGGCACATTCTTGTGTGAAAAGACACAAAAGAAAAGGCAGCAGTAATAATAACTAATTAAAACTCAAATATGTATTAGTAAAAATGTATTAATAAATAACAAATCACATCACCTATCCTAGGACATCTAGGCAGAAATCCATATAAAATTACATAAATATGAAATGGCAGATATGTAACGTATTTAAATAGAATAAATAATTCACATAAAGAATTTATATAGAGTAAAGCTATTACATATATCCCTAGAGTCAAACAAAGTGCAAAGTTAAAAAAACAGATGACAACAGGATATTGTCATGTATCAAAAGAGGCATGGACTCAAGGGACAGGGACATAATACTCCCCCTTTATAAAGCATTGGTACGGCCTCACCTGGAATATGCTGTTCAGTTTTGGTCACCTGTCCATAAAAGGGACACTGCGGAGTTGGAAAGGGTGCAGAGACGCGCGACTAAACTAATATGGGGCATGGAACATCTTAGCTATGAGGAGCGATTAAAGGAGTTACAATTGTTTAGTCTTGAGAAGAGACGTTTAAGGGGGGATATGATAAACGTATATAAGTATATTAATGGCCCATACAAAAAATATGGAGAAAAACTGTTCCAGGTTAAACCCCCCCAAAGGACGAGGGGGCACTCCCTCCGTCTGGAGAAAAAAAAGTTTAGTCTCAAGGGGCGACACGCCTTCTTTACCGTGAGGACTGTGAATTTATGGAACGGTCTACCTCAGGAACTGGTCACAGCAGGAACA
The DNA here is from genome assembly GCF_029499605.1 of Hyla sarda. Taxonomy (NCBI): domain Eukaryota; kingdom Metazoa; phylum Chordata; class Amphibia; order Anura; family Hylidae; genus Hyla; species Hyla sarda. The sequence continues at coordinate 203,367,382 of NC_079194.1, read as the reverse complement.
ATTAACAGCTTTAAAACAGGATTAGATACATTCCTGGAACAAAATAAGATTAATGCTTATGAAGAAATATAAAATCTCATCCCTTCCCCAATATCGCGCCACACCCCTACCCCTTAATTCCCTGGTTGAACTTGATGGACATATGTCTTTTTTCGACCGTACTAACTATGTAACTATGTAACTATGTAACAGGAAAAAAATACAAATGGATTTACTGAAAGTAAACAACTGCTCTGGACAACTGCTCTGAAGCAGAACAAAAAACTATAAGCAACAAAAAAGAACTTCACAAAAAACTTAAAAAATGTAATGTTCACTGTTTAATCAAAAAATACAGCATTTCATAAAATCGAATTTATGAGATTATGGGAACAGAGGAAAGTTAGGTAGTATATTAAGGTAGGCTAGAGTCAAGATACATTATACACACAGAACCAGTTCATGTATTGGTTAACTTAATTAGGATAACCTGATTTGTGGGAGGATTCTTGTCTTTATAAATCCACCTGATCAACATAGGTGCTGTTGGCAGCATGCAAGGTGTCATTGCACCAGATGCTGTGGTCTTGGCGGGAGGTTTGAGTGCATACATTGCAGAGAGGCACTGTTCGCTAGCCTATGTGTCATGGTACCTTTCATGCTGCAGGCTTTGAAGCAGCTACATCTCGCTCCTACAATATGCTGTCTGGTCAGTATGGACCCTCGTTCAGTAAACACATGTAGCTGTGCAGTCTCCAGGGCTCCAGCTCTGACACGCATATTTCAGCCTGAGGTTAACTCTGGCGGAGGTTAATTCCTGCTTCAATCTCTTAGGGCTGGTTCACATCACGTTTTCTCCCATAGAAAGGCATACGGGAGCGTGAGGTTTTAGCTCCCCCCTGCTGTATGCGCTCCCGTATGCCTTTCTATGCGCTCCCGTATGTAATTAATTTCAATGAGCCGGCCGGAGTGAAACGTTCGGTCCGGTTGGCTCATTTTTGCGCTGTATGCGCTTTTTCCCCAGACCTAAAACTGTGGTCAACCACGGTTTTAGGTCCGGTTGTAAAAGTGCATACGGCGCAAAAATGAGCCGGGAGCTCATACGGGAGCACATAGAAAGGCATACATGCGCTCCCGTATGGGAGAAAACGCGATGTGAACCCAGCCTTAGTCTGCAGAGATCACTAGTAGTAGGTCTTTGTAAAGTCAGGAGGTCCCAGCTGTAGCTTAAACATAAAACTGACTGCAGCAGGAGGATGTGTTTGGCCTGACAGAGTGAGTGGCACAGGCTGCTGAATCTCCAGATGTATACATCTTAGCGTTGAGCTCCATATTCCTGCTAAGTGTTGTGTTTTGACTGTGTTCTTACATTCCCGAGATTACCTTTTCCTTTATATGTGACATTTTGTAATCCAGTTTTATGCTCACAACCGCTCTCCATACTGTCCCCTTGCTGGAGACTCTTCTTCTGTGTCCCTGCATCTGTACGCTCTTTCATGCTGCAGCCCAGGATAGAGTTCTATCTCAGACAGCATATCATCCATTTATAGGCCATGTATAAATTGTACATTATACATTGTACTGTTGTACATCACCAGTGCATTTATTTATGTACACCACATTTACAGTACAGACCAAAAGTTTGGACACACCTTCTCATTCAAAGAGTTTTCTTTATTTTCATGACTATGAAAATTATAGATTCACACTGAAGGCATCAAAACTATGAATTAACACATGTGGAATTATAGACATAACAAAAAAGTGTGAAACAACTGGCAATATGTCATATTCTAGGTTCTTCAAAGTAGCCAACTTTTGCTTTGATTACTGCTTTGCACACTCTTGGCATTCTCTTGATGAGCTTCAAGAGGTAGTCACCTGAAATGGTCTTCCAACAGTCTTGAAGGAGTTCCCAGAGATGCTTAGCACTTATTGGGCCTTTTGCCTTCATTGGGTTCAGGTCTGGTGACTGTGGAGGCCAGGTCATCAGGTGCAGCACCCAATCACGCTCGTTCATGGTCAAATAGCCCTTACACAGCCTGGAGGTGTGTTTGAGGTCATTGTCCTGTTGAAAAATAAATGATGGTCCAACTAAACGCAAACTGGATGGAATAGCACGCCGCTGCAAGATGCTGTGGTAGCCATACTGGTTCAGTATGCCTTCAATTTTGAATAAATCCCCAACAGTGTCACCAGCAAAGCACCCCGACACCATCACACCTCTTCCTCAATGCTTCACGGCAGTGGCGTTGCTAGGGTTGGTGTCACCCGGTGCGGTAGAAAATGGTGTCACCCCATACCTACCCCCTCCCCCCAGTAAGTTTTTAGCCTGTTGTGACAGACACCACCTGTTGTAGCGCATTGTGAGAAATTCCAGTATAATAATCAGATATACCAGTTGCCACAGAATAGGAAAGTGTTAAAGAAGTTTTCACCATTTAAATATACAGCTCCCAGAATTACTTAAAGGGGTACTCCACTGGAAAACATTTTCTTTTATATCAACTGGTGCCAGAAAGTTAAACAGATTTTTAAATTACTTCTATTTAAAATCTTAATCCTTACAGTACTTATAAGCTAGTGTATGCTCCACAGGAAGTTGTGTAGTTCTTTCCAGTCTGACCACAGTGCTATTTGCTGACAGCTCTGTCAAGGTCAGGAACTGTCCAGAGCAGGATAGGTTTGCTATGGGGATTTGCTCCTAATATGGACAGTTTTTGACATGGACAGAGGTGTCAGCACAGAGCACTGTGGTCAGACAGAAAATAAATTAAAAAAGAAAATAACTTCCTGTGAATCGCTTATACAGCAGCTAATAAGTACTGGAAGGATTAAGTTTAAATTAGTTTTTAAGTTTAAATTAATTTTTAAATAGAAGTAATTTACAAATCTGTTTAACTTTGTAGCACCAGTTGATTAAAAAAAATGTTTTACAGTAGAGTACCCCTTTGAGCAGTGGTGAGGACATGCTGGGAGTTGTAGTTTCACTCACCATAACTGTAGAACTGACATGCGACTACAGCTCTGATAGGACATAGAGAGGAGAATGTACAATGATATCAGTGACTACAGGTGATGTCTTCTCTAATGAGGAGAATACACAATGATATCAGTGACTACAGGGACGTCTTCTCTATAGTGAGGAGAATACACAATATCAGTGACTACAGGTGATGTCTTCTCTAATGAGGAGAATACACAATGATATCAGTGACTACAGGTGATGTCTTCTCTAATGAGGAGAATACACAATGATATCAGTGACTACAGGTGATGTCTTCTCTAATGAGGAGAATACACAATGATATCAGTGACTACAGGTGACGTCTTCTCTAATGAGGAGAATACACAATGATATCAGTGATTACAGGTGACATCTTCACTATAGTGAGGAGAATACACAATGATATCAGTGATTACAGGTGACGTATTCTCTAATGAGGAGAATACACAATGATATCAGTGATTACAGGTGACGTCTTCTCTATAGTGAGGAGAATACACAATGATATCAGTGATTACAGGTGACGTCTTCTCTATAGTGAGGAGAATACACAATGATATCAGTGATTACAGGTGACGTCTTCTCTATAGTGAGGAGAATACACAATGATATCTGTGACTACAGGTGACGTCTTCTCTATAGTGAGGAGAATACACAATGATATCAGTGATTACAGGTGACGTCTTCTCTATAGTGAGGAGAATACACAATGATATCAGTGACTACAGGTGACGGCTTCTCTATAGTGAGGAGAATACACAATGATATCAGTGATTACAGGTGACATCTTCTCTATAGTGAGGAGAATACACAATGATATCAGTGATTACAGGTGACATCTTCTCTATAGTGAGGAGAATACACAATAATATCAGTGATTACAGGTGACGTCTTCTCTATAGTGAGGAGAATACACAATGATATCAGTGATTACAGGTGACGTCTTCTCTATAGTGAGGAGAATACACAATGATATCAGTGACTACAGGTGACGTCTTCTCTATAGTCTTTCCTTATCTAATTCAGATGGTACATACCGCCTGGACTTGTTTCAGCTAAAACTTCTCTCTGTAGAATGTGACGCCCAGACGTCTCCTCACTATTTCAGCGCATTCTCATCCTCTATATGAAAACAAGTATTATTATAAACCTGCCAGACACTGTATCCTCTAAATATAATACTACTATACACTATACTCTTTGATTATAAACCTTCCATACACCGTACCCACTGAAAATAATACTGCCACACATTGTACATTCTGAATACCAACACATACTGTACCCTCTGAATATAAATCTGCCACATACTGTACCCCTGAATATAATACCGCCACACACTGTACCCACTGAATATAATACTGCCACACACTGTACATTCTGAATATAATACCAACATATATTGTACACTCTGAATATAAATCTGCCACATACTGTGCCCTCTTAATATAAATCTGCCACATACTGTACCCTCTGAATATAATACTACCACCCACTGCGCCCTCTGAATATAATACTTAGAGCTGAGCGAACTTACAGTAAATTCGATTTGTCACGAACTTCTCGGCTCGGCAGTTGATGACTTTTCCTGCATAAATTAGTTCAGCTTTCAGGTGCTCCGGTGGGCTGGAAAAGGTGGATATAGTCCTAGGAGACTCTTTCCTAGGACTGTATCCACCTTTTCCAGCCCACCGGAGCACCTGAAGGCTGAACTAATTTATGCAGGAAAAGTCAGCAACCGCCGAGCCGAGAAGTTCGTGACGAATCAAATTTACTGTAAGTTCGCTCATCTCTAATAATACTACCACAAACTGCGCCCTCTGAATATAACGTTGCCATACAGTGCACCCTCTGAATATAATACCACAACCGCAGTAACACCCCTCAACATCCATTAGCTGATGCTATTACCACGGGAGGGGGGTATTGGTGGTGTTGCTAGTGGATGATGGGGGTGCTACTACTGGGGGGGTGTTGCTGGAGGATGATGAGGGTGCTACTGGCCATCCCCCCTGGCAGTATCACCCCCATCATCCATCCGCAGGATCATCCTCCTGGCAGGAGCACCGCCATCATCCACCATCAGGATCTGCTGATGGAGGTGCTACTGCTGGGGGGGGGGGGGGGGGTTGCTGGTGGATAATGAGGGTGCTACTGCCGGGGGGGGGGGGGAGCATTAGGTAGGCAGCAGTTCCCCCACATTAGGTAGGTAGTAGTTTCCCCACATTACGTAGCATATTTTCCCCACATTAGGCAGCATAGATTCCCCACATTTGGTACCAGTTCCCCCACATTAGGTAGCAATTTCCCCACATTAGGTAGCACAGATTCCCCACATTAGGTAGCAATTTCCCCACATTAGGTAGCAGTTTCCCCATATTAGGTAGCATAGATTCCCCACATTCGGTAGCACAGATTCCCCACATAAGGTAGCTTAGACTCCCCACATTTGGTAGCACAGATTCCCCACATTAGGTAGCAGTTTCCCCACATTAGGTAGCATAGACTCCCCACATTAAGTAGCATAGACTCCGCACATTTGGTAGTAGTTTCCCCACATTAGGCCGCAGGTTCCCCACAATGGGTTAAAGTCTCCCCACATTAGATCGCTGGTTCAACCCTCCCCCCCCCCCCACACACACACACAAAGTCACACAGTCACAAACACACACAGTCACACAGAGTCGCACAAACACACACACGCAGAGTCACACAGTCACACACACACACAGAGTCACACAAACACACACAGTCACACACACAGAGAGAGTCACATACACACACACAGTCACTTACACACACACACAGTCACATACACACACACAGTCACACACACACACAGTCACATACACACAGTCACATGCACACACACAGTCACAAACACACACACACACACAGAGAGTCACATACACACACACACAGTCACATACACACACACACAGTCACACACACACAGTCACATACACACACAGAGTCACAAACACACACACAGAGAGTCACATACACACACACACACAGTCACATACACACACACACCCACAGTCACACACACACACACACACAGTCACACACACACAGAGTCACAAACACACACACACACACAGTCACAAACACACACACACACACAGAGAGAGTCACATACACACACACACAGTCACATACACACACACACCCACAGTCACAAACACACACACACACACACACACAGAGAGAGTCACATACACACACACACACAGTCACACACAAAGATCTCAAATTTGGACTCATCAGACCAAAGCACAGATTTCCACTGGTCTAATGTCCATTCCTTGTGTTCTTTAGCCCAAGTCTCTTCTGCTTGTTGCCTGTCCTTTAGCCCAAGTCTCTTCTGCTTGTTGCCTGTCCTTAGCAGTGGTTTCCTAGCAGATATTCTACCATGAAGGCCTGATTCCCACAAGCTCCTCTTAACAGTTGTTCTAGAGATGTGTCTGCTGCTAGAACTCTGTGTGGCATTGACCTGGTCTCTAATCTGAGCTGCTGTTAACCTGCAATTTCTCGGATGAACTTATCCTCCGCAGCAGAGGTGACTCTTGGTCTTCTTTCCTAGAATATGACATTTGTTCAGTTGTCTCACACTTTTTTGTTATGTATATAATTCCACATGTGTTAATTCTTAGTTTTGATGCCTTCAGTGTGAATCTACAATTTTCATAGTCATGAAAGTAAAGAAAACTCTTTGAATGAGAAGGTGTGTCCAAACTTTTGGTCTGTACTATACATACCATGTAAGTTGCTGTCAGTATACTGTTATACATCACCGTGGTTATGTCACTTATCATAGATACACCATATGTCTCTACTATACTGTTTTATGTCACCAATCATATAACTTGTGAATTTAACTAGAGAAAAAAACAGACATGGTCGCACATACACAACATGCACCGTGATCTAATGCTTCTCAGCAACATTTATTACACTAACAGGTCGTTAGTATACTTTATGATCATGAAGTGCAAGCCCGCTAGCCACGTCACGGCCTATAACTTGTATACTTTATTATTACATACACGTAGTCATGCATGTGCGCCCACCTGCTACATCAGTGTATGTCACGTTAGGCTTTTATTAACCCCTTAAGGACTCAGGGTTTTCCATTTTTTCACTTTCATTTTTTCCTCCTTACGTTAAAATTTTTCATATTCTGCCCCCTATAACTTTTTAATTTTTTCGCGTATGGGGCGGTATGAGGGCTCATTTTTTGCGCCGTGATCTGAGGTTTTTTGCAGTACCATTGTTGTATTGATCAGACTTATTAATCGCTTTTTATTCATTTTTTTATGATATAAAATGTGACCAAAAATACGCTATTTTGGACTTTGGAATTTTTTTGCGCATACGCCATTGACTGTGCAGTTTAATTAATTATATATTTTTATAATGCGGACATTTCCGCACGTGGCGATACCATATATGTTTATTTTTATTTACACTGTTTTTTCTTTTTTTTTTATGGGAAAAGGGGGGTGATTCAAACTTTTATTAGGGAAGGGGTTAAATGATCTTTATTAACTTTTTTTTTTTTCACTTTTTTTGCAGTGTTATAGATCCCATAAGGGGCTATAACACTGCACACACTGATCTTTTACATTGATCAATGGTTTCTCATAGGAAACCATTGATCAATGATTCTGCCACTTGACTGCTCATGCCTGGGTCTCAGGCACTGAGCAGTCATTCGGCGATCGGACACCAGGAGGCAGGTAAGGGGACCCTCCTCGTGTCCTACAGCTGTTCAGGATGCAACGATTTCACTACGGTGGTCCTGCACAGCCCCCTGAGCTAACCGGCAGCATTTTAATTTCACTTTAGACACGGCAATCAACTTTGAATGCCGCGTCTAAAGGGTTAATAGCGCGCGGCACTATTAGCCACGGGTCCCGGACGTTGTTAGAGGCCGGGCCCAACATGCTGTGGCCCCGCGTTATAGAACGGGAGCACGCCTATTACACTCGTGGCTCTCAGTTGAGTATGGTTATTAGGCTGTTATCATGGCATTGCTTTTACGTTTGTTCATGTTTGAGGTCAGGTGTGATAGGATGTCCTTGCTGACGTTACCACATAGTATTCCACATTTTAATTTCACAATATGCCACACTTATGTGTGGCATATTGTGGCACTTATGTTTCTTACACATGTCCTTACACTGTTCTGTGTTACTTTGCCATACACACCTATGTTTCCCTGCATTTATCACGCATACGGTTTATACAAGATAACACATATTCATTTCATTCAGGGTACTGACATCACTTAGCTTCCTGTGCCACGGCTACATTCTACACAACTGCACCATGATTGCGTTTCAACTCAGTTACAATAGCAGATAACAAGCAAAACCGCGTACTGCTATACGTTCCCACACAGTATACCACGCCTACCTTCCACATAGTGTTCCATGCTTATGTTCCACAGTATACCACGCTTTCCTTCCACATAGTGTTCCATGCTTATGTCCCACACAGTATACCACGCTTACCTTTCACAGTGTTCCATGCTTATGTCCCACAGTATACCACGCTTACCTTCCACATAGTGTTCCATGCTTATGTCCCACACAGTATACCACGCTAACCTTTCAGTGTTCCATTCTTATGTCACACAGTATACCACGCTTACCTTCCATAGTGTTCCATGCTTATGTCGCACAGTATACCACGCTTACCTTCCATAGTGTTCCATGCTTATGTCCCACAGTATACCACACTTACCTTCCATTGTGTTCCATGCTTATGTCCCACAGTATACCACGCTTACCTTTCACAGTGTTCCATGCTTATGTCCCACACAGTATACCACGCTTACCTTTACATAGTGTACCATGCTTATGTCCCACACAGTATACCACACTTACCTTTCACATAGTGTACCATGTTTATGTCCCGCTCGAATTTACATTACGTCACAACTTCTTTACGTTCAATGGGTCCCTCTACTTACAGCTCCAGGGGACAGCGATGGGGGCGGCTTGTGCGCCCTCATATGCTTGTCTTTTCCTGGGGCTATGGGAGAGGGACCCCTTCCTGTCGGATCGTGGAGATGTCGAAATGGGCTGCGTCCTTTTATGGGCACGGTACATTGATGACATCTTCATGATCTGGCAGGGAGACTCGGCCCAATTTGCCGAGTTCATGAATCATCTTAACAGCAACGACAAAAACATTGAACTTACCTATACTAGTGATCCCAATCGCATTGAACTTCTTGACGTTCTTTTGCAGAGAGATGAGCATGGCTATATACAAACTGATATCTACAGAAAGAAGACATCTGTCAACTCATACCTTCATGCATCATCATCACATCCTGAACATCTGATACGCGCCATCCCATACGGGCAGTATCTTCGTGCAAGAAGAATCTGCTCATCTGATAGTTCATTTCAACAACAGGCAGATGACCTACGGATAAGATTTGTAAACAGAGCATACAGTAATAAAACCGTGAAACGAGCATACAATCGTGCCAGACAACAATCACGTCAAGAATTACTGCAACCAAGCACAAGGGTCCCCTCGGACAAAAAGGTACGATTTGTGACATCCTATCATTCCCATTGGAAAAAGATGCATGAATGTCTTGACAAGTATTGACCTATACTGATGACTGATTCCACTTTACAACATTATGTGACACCCAGACCGGTAGTGACGGCCAGACGAGCAAAGAACTTGAGTGATACTCTGGCAAAAAGTGAATACCATCCAAAACCGAAAAATGCATTTGGGTCTAAAGGACCAAGGTGGGGTTGTGTACCCTGTGGTCAGTGTGTGGCCTGCCCGAATATTATACGTACAACTGAATTTTACAACTCTGACAGATCACGCACTTTCAAAATTACACATCATACTACCTGTACAACCCGCTATGTGGTATACTATTCCACATGCTCATGCCCAAAGATCTATATTGGTCCAACAACGAGAGCACTGAAGGTCCGCGTGAGAGAACAAGTCCGAGATATCTTAGCAGCTGCTTCAGCATGTGAAGGCGATGAACTCAAACCAGTGGCCCGTCATTTTAAAAGTTGTCACGGCTGCAATCCTTCGTGCTTTCAAATACGAGGGATTGATCGCATATATCCAAACATTCGGGGTGGGGACATGGCAAAACGTTTGGCCCAGTGTGAGAGCCAATGGATTTGGAAATTAAAAACAATGTTCCCACAAGGACTAAATGAGGTACTTAGCTTTGCACCTTTTCTCTGATAATTGGGGGTAAGGATGTCTTTCCTTTGTTCGCTCTTCTGTTTTTAACTGGTTTTATGTATTTTAATATACTTACCTCGTGTTCTCCATTTTTTTGTCATCCAGTGATCAAGTATGGATGTTTACGATGATTGATCAATATGCAGATATTTTTACTATGGCAGGGCTTTGTTGGATGCAACATGGTGTTTTCCTCCTATGGATTATTAAACACAAATGTATTTTGATATATGTATATATATATATATATATATATATATATATATATATATATACAAAGTAATTACTTCCGCCTTCTTCCTATTAATCTTATATTTACACTCATCCTTTATTTATTTATTTCTTCTTTATCTCATTTTCCTTTATTATTTTTTACTCAATTCTTAAGTTTATACCAATGTATGGATATAGTCCAATTGATTGATTTTTATTATTCATTATTTATTTTCTTTCCTCATTCTTTGTTATTTTCAAGCAATGGTGAAGTATCTTGTTCTTCTAATCTTCATGTTCTTTTTCTCTTCTTTCCTTTTTTTTACACTGTACTGTTCACTAGTGTGAGTTTTAGTGTGTTTTTGTTATTTAGCACGGTTTTTCTCTCTTTTTTCTTTTTCTTCTTTCCTTTTCCTTTTTTTCTTTTTCCTTTTCATTCAGCACCAATATAATGGTTTATTATGGTTTAGCACACTCTTTAGATTTTTGTGCAAATTGTAATTTTGTACAGATATTTAGGTTATACACTAATTAGTTCACAATTTTTATTGATCAGATATACACATATAATCATGTACTCTCACGAAAATTCTTATCAATATATTTTTTGCTTTAATATATATCTCATTGTCACTAGACACGCATATTAAGCACACTTTATTTGATTTAGATATCACTTTTTTCTTCCCCCTCTTCTCTTCTTTGCTTTTCTTTCTCTGCCTCTTCCCGACCTTGTCTCCCTCCCCTTTTCTTCCCTTCCCTCCTTTCCCCTCCTCCCCCCCCCCGCCCCCTTCCTTCCCCCCCTTTTTCTTCCCCTCCCCCTTCATTCCCTCTCTTTTTTTCCTTTCATTTCTCTGTTGCGATTATTGTTGTATTCATGTAATTTCTTTTGGGATATATCATATATGGATGCTCCCCTTATGAATTAATAAATTAGTTTATATTTATTTTTATATAATTGAATATGTTTGTACTTTTTGCACAAGAAATGATAATTTGTTCATTTATCCTAATTTCCAAAATTTTTGGACCTATATTGAAGTGATTGTAGTATTGGAATAATTATTAATTATTGCATATATTTAATTTATTCATTTATCTACTTCATTTTTGCACTAAAATAAATTATTTTGGTCCCAAGCACCTATTAATTATTTAATTTTTCATGATTAAGATATACACCATAATTGGGAATCCTCCATTTATGATAACCATGGTTAATACTAATTATAAATTTTATTTTATATTATATGTATATATTGGATGTTCATACTTCTTTGGGTATTCTTTTGTATTATTCTTAAATGCATTTTAATTAACCAATTTTTTTGGGTAGTATGATTTATTTGTGTTTATCATCATGTCTTTTTCCCGATACAATTATGTAATCATGTGATTTCATTATGATTATGATATGTCTGTCTGATATTTATGTATGCTGTAGTGTACTGCTGATGCATTCTCTATATGTACCACTAGATGGCGTAATATGTCTCTTCATCTGCAGTGGACTCTGGTGTTCCAAGCCACTGCTTCCCCTGTGTGTGCGCGTGCACCGCCCTTGGTCCTGTGCGGCGTCCCCGATGGTCGCGTCTCTTGCGCGATCTTGGTCACCTAACTTGTCATGTGATCGGGATCGCTGACGCGATCTTCCGGGACACCAGGCGGGTTTCCGGGGCGGCGTTCATGCGCCGCAATACACAGATGAATGGAGATACATATGAGGTAGGCGGATACTTGTTTTTAATTGGTGCAATATTGATATATATATATATATATATAGAAGGGGAACTGAGGGTAGCGTCACTCCCGGACGAAGGCTGTAACGTGCCGAAACGCGCGTTGGGGTGACGCTGCCCCGGACCCTGCTGACTGTTTGCTGCTATTCTTATTACTGTACTGAATACCTTGACATAAGTTGGTATATACTTTGTTCAGCACTTTATGCGCTGTTGCACATTGGTTTGTACTTATCCCCCCATACCTAATTGTGTGTGTGGAGGGTGGGGGATTATCATATCCCTATCCAGGCCATATTCAGTGCAATAGATCCATCATTAATAGTTTTTACCTCCCTTTTAAGCCTTTACTGTGGTGTCCTTTTTACCATATGTCAGCAGAGGTTTCGGTGCAGTGTTCTAGTGTTCCCATGTTTTGTGATTCCTCCTTATAATCATGTTTTTATCATTTACTATTTAATAAAGATTATTATGATTCACCTATGAAGGACTTCCTTTTCTATTTTTTGGTTTTCATGTTTATGTCCCACACAGTATACCACACTTACCTTTCACAGTGTTCCATGCTTATGTCCCACACAGTATACCATGCTTACCTTTTCCATAGTGTACCATGCTTATGTCCCACACAGTATACCACGCTTACCTTTCACATAGTGTACCATGCTTTTGTTCCACACAGTATACAACGCTTACCTTTCACATAGTGTTCCATGCTTATGTCCCACACAGTATACCACTCCTACTTTTCACATAGTGTACCATGCTTATGTTCCACACGGTATACCAAGCTTGTGTTCAACACAGTGTATCACTCAGGTTCCTACTCAGTGTACGTGCATATGCTTCCCTAGTGGTGTAACATGAGTACATCTTTCTTCAATGTGACCCACATGTTTCTTACATTATTGTCTTCATGGCTTATGGTCACGATTTTCATGTTCAGCGCTGTCATGTTACTCTTATGTTTCTCATTGAACACGAGTCATTTTACCCCATAACGTTCACACTATGCAAATGTTCCTATAGCAGGCACAATATGCATAAAATTACGTGTACCTTTCTGGAGCTGTCACATTGTGCATACGTGACTATGACATTTATGCTACATTAGGTCCGATGGCATGCGTTAACTGAGCTGATACCGTACTTCACTTTATTATATCCGGTATACATTACCAGGCGTTGATACCATAGCTGATGTATTGTGCTTGTTTTGGTATAGTTCATATACTGGGCTTTGTGTTAATATAGCCGATACTGTGTTTACATTTCCATAGCTGTCATATGGTGCATTATTGTTCCTATAGTGGTCATATGGTCTTATGTTACTATAGCTTCTAATTTGTGTTACGTGACTAGTAACTATATGCTATGCGTTAGTGTTAACTGATATACGGTACATTAATGTTACTTGGGACTTATGTTACTGCCGATATACTGGGCATTTAATGTTACATATGGGTTATTATTGCTGGTAATTTGTGTTTGTTACTGTTGCTTATATATACTGTGTATTAGTGGTTAATTTAGCTGGTATGCTGAACATTAACGTTATTCGGGGCTTACATTACTATAAGCTCATATACTGTGCCTTGATGTTATACATTGCTTACGTTACTTCAAGTTATATACCAAGCTTTAACGTTAACGGTTCCCTACAGTGTCACATACGTATGGTTCCTTACAGTGTGACATACATGACTTCCTACATTGAGACATACATACAGTTAACTACAGAGTGACATAAATACTGTTCCCTACAGGGTACTATGCATACAGTTCCTTACAGTGTGGCAAACATACGATACATACGTATGACTACCTACAGTGTGACATACATACTTTTCCCTACAGGGTAATACGCATACAGTTCCTTACAGTGTACGTTTCATAGTTTATTGTCCCGTTGTTTTCAGCTCTGTCAAGTTATGCTTACGTTATGTACACTAGTCAAGTATTTTCGGCTGTGGTCATAGTCACTCATGTTTTCATGTTCTTAGGTCGGGTATATTAGGCTGTTATAGCATCACGTTGTTCGTGTAGGCAGCTCAGGTATGGTAAACATTATTATAGTTGGAAACATTCCTAGGATACCCAAGCAGGTATTCTATGACCAGGTTGTTTTACCTCTTAGCTCTATACGTTTGGTTGGAGGCAGATTGCTATCGTGAATCCGTAAAGCCTCCTCTTTATAGTTTCCTTTCTGGTCATCACACACGCTTTGTTACAGCCAGTTTGACCTCGCCATTCCAGGTAAGCTTTAAGTAGTCACTTTACATGCCTTTCGTATGTCACGTTACAGTGAGAGATAGGCTGCCTGACAATCCTCGACCCTCATATCATTGTTATTCCTTTGTATGTTACAAACGTTCTTGTTTGGGGCAGATTGTATCATCAATCCATGAGCCTCTTGTCGTCATTTGTTTTTGTACGTTACATATGCCCATCAGAGGCAGATTGCTTGACAATCCACGAGCCTCGTGTTGTTTCCGTTCTGTGTTATATACGATTCTGTCTGAGGCAGATTGCATGACCCACACGTTGTTATCATCTCTATCTTCCTCTTACAGTCGTGGCCGTAAATGTTGGCACCCCTGAAATTTTTCTAGAAAATGAAGTGTTTCTCACAGAAAACGATTGTAGTAACACATTTTGCTATACACATGTTTATTCCCTTTGTGTGTATTGGAACTAAACCAAAAAAAGGGAGGAAAAAAAGTAAATTGGACATAATGTCACACCAAACTCCATAAATGGGCTGGACAAAATTATTGGCACCCTTAACTTAATATTTGGTTGCACACCCTTTGGAAAAAAAAATAAATAAAATCTTCCTATAACCATCAATAAGCTTCCTACAACTCTCAGCCAGAATGTTGGACCACTCGTCCTTTGCAAACTGCTACAGGTCTCTCTTATTGGAAGGGTGCCTTTTCCCAACAGCAATTTTAAGATCTCTCCACAGGTTTTCAATGGGATTTAGATCTGGACTCATTGCTTTCCACTTCAGAACTCTCCAGCGCTTTGTTGTCATCCATTTCTGGGTGCTTTTTGACGTATGTTTGGGGTCATTGTCCTGCTGGAAGACCCAAGATCTCGGACGCAAACCCAGCTTTCTGACACTGGGCTGTACAGTGTGACCCAAAATCCATTGGTAATCCTCAGATTTCATGATGCCTTGCACACATTCAAGGCACCCAGTGCCAGAGGCAGCAAAACAACCCCCAAAAATCATTGAACCTCCACCATATTTCACTGTAGGTACTGTGTTCTTTTCTTTGTATTCCATTTTCGGTAAACAGTAGAATGATGTGCTTTACCAAAAAGCTCTATCTTGGTCTCATCTGTCCACAAGACGTTTTCCCAGAATGATATTGGCTTACTCAAGTTCATTTTGGCAAAATGTAGTCTTGCTTTTTTATGTCTTTGTGTCAGCAGTGGGGTCCTCCTGGGTCTCCTGCCATAACGTTTCATTTCATTTAAATATCGACGGATAGCTCGTGCTGACACTGATGCTCCCTGAGCCTGCAGGACAGCTTAAATATCTTTGGAACTTGTTTGGGGCTGCTTATCCACCATCCGAACTATCCTGCGTTGACACCTTTCTTCAATTTTTCTCTTCCGTCCACGCCCAGGGAGATTAGCATCGGTTGCAAACTTCTTGATAATGTTGTGCACTGAGGACAAAGGAAATCTAGATCTCTGGAGGTGGAATTGTAACCTTGAGATTGTTGATATTTTTCAACAATTTTGGTTCTCAAGTCCTCAGACAGTTCTCTTCTCTTTCTGTTGTCCATGCTTAGTATGGCACACAGACACACAATGCAAAGACTAAGTGAACTTCTCTCCATTTTATCTGCTTTCAGGTGTGATTTTTATATTGCCCCCCAGAGGAGTTTAAAGGAGCATCCCATGCTTGAAACAATCTTATTTTTCCACAATTTTGAAAGGGTGGCAATAATTTTGTACAGCTCATTTTTGGAGTTTGGTGTGACATTATGCCCAATTTGCTTTTTTCCCTCCCTTTTTTGGTTAAGTTCCAATACACACAAAGGGAATAAACATGTGTATAGCAAAATGTGTTACTGCAATCCTTTTCTGTGAGAAATACTTAATTTTCTAGAAAAACTTCAGAGGTGCCAACATTTATGCCCATGACTGTATGTTTGTTACTATGTGTCTGATTGTGATGGTATTTTGGTGATATAGTTTTCTTTTTGCTTGTGCTGGGGAGAGGGGTTCATTGGCAACACATTTTGTGGGTGATTCTCCCCTCCTTTTGTGTTTTTCACTCTGTCCCCCCTCCATTCCATATCGCCTTTTGCCATTACTTCCAGTCACCTATACCATTTGTCCTTTTTTCTTTCTTTCACAGTACTAATATGGTTTATTAGCAAGTTTCCTTATGCCACTATCTCTTGTAAGCACTATGATCACATTGCTTTGTTCACATATGCTATGTTTCATAGCCTGATGGATACAGATTGCAATATATTGCCCACATGTGATATATTTCCTTTCTTTTTGCTATACAATCAATATTGATGGTACTGTCCCTGTGAGTCTATTTGTGCAGTCTAGATATATCCAAGCAGGGTCAGCACTGCACAAATTAGGTGCTCGTGGACAAGAGAATCCAAATAATCCAAAAAGAAAGTCCCGGCACTCCAAATGCTTGAATAATCTTAATATGTTTATTTCACATACATAGCATACAAACAGTACGCGTTACGGCTAAGCAGCCTTTCTCAACTGTTGAGAAAGGCTGCTTAGCCGTAACGCGTACTGTCTGTATGCTATGTATGTGAAATAAACATATTAAGATATACAAGCATTTGGAGTGCCGGGACCTTCTTTTTGGATTATTTGTGCAATCTGACTGTTTGCTGTTATTTTTAACTGATTTTATGTTTATGTAATATTTAATAAAATTATTATTCTTTTGCTATAAAGTGGCGTTCTGGTGTTATTATGTAGGTTTAATATTTAATTTATGGGACACCATGCCCTATTAAATTTGTGATCATTTAAGCCATTTTCTTGTTGGCAACATTTTTAGGTCCCTGTCCACCCTGTCCCTGTCCACCAACATAAAGTTTAAAAATTAACATTAACTTTTTTTTTTTTTTTTTTTTTGTCTTTCAATTTTCAGAGCGGGCAGGGACCAGAAAATTCAGCACTGAATATTAAAAAAGAATGAGGAGTGAATGTCAATTTTTTTTTCTAGTTTCCGTTCTAAATCATAATTTTTTTTTTCACTTTACTTTTTTAGCCCAATTTATTTTATTTTTTTCGGGCATGATGGCACTTCCTTCTCTTCAGGATCGCTGCTGTCTGGAACTGGGGGATATATCGGCGGTGATCATACAGCTCTGCCGGGAGAAGGTGGTGACTTTGTTCTATATCTGTTTTGCTTTGTTTTTGTATTTTTGTGTAGTTGGGGACAGTTGCCATTTGGTCCAATTTTTTCAAGTCAAAGCAAGTGTGCTGTATATGGTGACATGAGATTGGTAAATTTAGGTATAGAGGATGCTAGCTACAGCTATATTGCCAGTCTAGCAGTATCCATTGGTAATGTAGCTACAGGTTGATTTTATGCTCTTCAACTGAATATTTGCTACCTGTCATTGCCTGTAACTTGACACATGCTCTATATAATACGACCAGTTTATTTGTATAAAATTTAATATCATATAAATGTTATTAACCCCTTAAGGACCAGGCCAATTTTCACTGTAGGACCAGAGCATTTTTTGCACATCTGACCACTTTCACTTTAAGCATCAATAACTCTGGTATGCTATTACCTTTCATTCTGATTCCGAGATAGTTTTTTCATGACATATTCTACTTTATGTTAGTGGTAAAATTTTGTCAATACTTGCATCATTTCTTGGTGAAAAATTCCAAAATTTGATGAAAAAATTGAAAATTTTCTAACTTTGAAGCTCTCTGCTTTTAACCCCTTAAGGACGATGGACGTACTCCTACGCCCCCGTTTCCGAGTCCTTAAGGACCAAGGACGTAGGAGTACGTCCTGTCCTTTCCCGGCACCCTGCCGCTAGCCGGAGGGGAGCCGGTGCCCGATGCCTGCTGAAATCGTTCAGCAGGCATCGCGGCATATCGCCCAGGGGGGTCATTATGCCCCCCCCATGTCGGCGATGGCCGCAGATCGCTGGACAATTCAGTCCAGCGATCTGCGGCGATTCCGGGTCAATCGGGTCTCCAGTGACCCGGTGACCCGGAATTACTGGCTGATCGGGGCCGTCAGAGACGGCCCCGAACAGCCAGAGCCTGCAGGGGTGAGGTGGCACTGGTGCCACCTCACGATCGCCCTGATTCGTCGGCCGGATTACCGGCCGACCAATCAGGGCGCCTGCTGCGAGTGTCACTCCCGCACCCGCTCCGCCCCTCTTCCGGAGGACGTGAGCGGGTGCGGGACGTGCACCCCTGGTGCTGGGGACCCCGATCCCCGGCGTTAATGTTGGGATCGGGGCCCCAGGAGCGACGACGGCGGCGGCGGGACTGACCTGTGCGGCGATCAAGCAGCAGCAGGAGGTGAGCGACAGCCTCCTGCTGTTGCTTAGCAACAGCTCCCAGCATGCAAAAAGGGCATGCTGGGAGCTGTAGTTATGCAACAGGAGGAGGCAGACCACCACAACTCCCAGCATGCACTTATGGGCATGCTGGGACTTATGGTTTTGCAACAGCTGGAGGCACATTCTTTCTATGGAAAAGTGTACCTTCAGCTGTTGTGTAACTACAACTCCCAGCTTGCACAAACAGCTTAAGTGCATGCTGGGAGTTGTAGTGGTGCATCTGCTGGTTGCATAACTACAACTCCCAGCATGCCCATTGGCTGTCGGTGACTGCTGAGAGTTGTAGTTTTGCAACAGCTGAAGGCACACTGAGTTAAGTAGCAAACCAGTGTGTCTCCAGCTGTTGCATAACTACAATCCCCAGCATCCCCAGCCAAAGTAGTATGCCTCCGGCTGTTGCATAACTACAACACCCAGCATGCCCTTCCGCTGTCCGTACATGCTGGGGGTTGTAGCTTTTGCAACAGCTGAAGGCACACTGGTTGCAAAACACTGAGTTTGTTGCCAAACTCGGTGTTTCACAACCTGTGTGTCTCCAGCTGTTGCAAAACTACAACTCCCAGCATGCACTGATAGACCGTACATGCTGGGAGTTGTAGTTTTGCAACAGCTGGATGTTCCCCCCCCCCCCCAATGTGAATGTACAGGGTACACTCACATGGGCGGAGGATTACAGTAAGTATCCGGCTGCAAGTTTGAGCTGCAGCAAATTTTCTGCTGCAGCTCAAGCTGCCAGCGAGAAACTACTGTGAACCCCCCGCCCGTGCGACTGTACCCTAAAAACACTACACTAACACACAATAAAATAAAAAGTAAAAAAACACTACATATACACATACCCCTACAATAAAAATGAAAAACGTCTGGTACGCCACCGTTTCCAAAACGGAGCCTCCAGCTGTTGCAAAACTACAACTCCCAGCATGCACTGATAGACCGTACATGCTGGGAGTTGTTTTGCAACAGCTGGATGTTCCCCCCCCAATGTGAACGTACAGGGTACACTCACATGGGCGGAGGATTACAGTAAGTATCCGGCTGCAAGTTTGAGCTGAGGCAAATTTTCTGCCGCTGCTCAAACTGCCAGCGAGAAACTACTGTGAACCCCCCGCCCGTGCGACTGTACCCTAAAAACACTACACTACACTAACACACAATAAAATAAAAAGTAAAAAACTACATATACACATACCCCTACACAGCCCCCCTCCCCTCCCCAATAAAAATGAAAAACGTCTGGTACGCCACTGTTTCCAAAACGGAGCCTCCAGCTGTTGCAAAACAACTACTCCCAGTATTACCAGATAGCCACTGACTGTCCAGGCATGCTGAGACTTTTACAACAGCTGGAGGCACCCTATTTGGGAATCACTGGCGTAGAATACCCCTATGTCCACCCCTATGCAATCCCTAATTTAGGCCTCAAATGTGCATGGCGCTCTCACTTTGGAGCCCTGTCGTATTTCAAGGCAACAGTTTAGGGTCACATATGGGGTATCGCCGTACTCGGGAGAAATTGGGCTTCAAATTATGGGGGGGTATTTTCTGCTATTACCCTTTTTAAAAATCAAAAATTTTTGGGAAACCAACATTTTAGGTAAAAAATATATATATTTTTTTTACATATGCAAAAGTTGTGAATCACCTGTGGGGTATTAAGGTTCACATTACCCCTTGTTACGTTCCCCGAGGGGGTCTAGTTTCCAAAATGGTATGCCATGTGTTTTTTTTTTTTGCTGTCCTGGCACCATAGGGGCTTCCTAAATGCGGCATGCCCCCAGAGCAAAATTTGCTTTCAAAAAGCCAAATGTGACTCCTTCTCTTCTGAGACCTGTAGTGCGCCAGCAGAGCACTTCTCACCCCCATATGGGGTGTTTTCTGAATCGGGAGAAATTGGGCTTCAAATTTTGGGGGGTATTTTCTGCTATTACCCTTTTTAAAAATGTAAAATTTTTGGGAAACCAAGCATTTTAGGTAAAAATATATATATTTTTTTTAACATATGCAAAAGTCGTGAAACACCTGTAGGGTATTAAGGTTCACTTTACCCCTTTTTACGTTCCCCGAGGGGTCTAGTTTCCAAAATGGTGTGCCATGTGGTTTTTTTTTGCGGTTCTGGCACCATAGGGGCTTCCTAAATGCGGCATGCCCCCAGAGCAAAATTTGCTTTCAAAAAGCCAAATGTGACTCCTTCTCTTCTGAGACCTGTAGTGCGCCAGCAGAGCGCTTTTCACCCCCATATGGGGTGTTTTCTGAATCGGGAGAAATTGGGCTTCAAATTTTGGGGGGGTATTTTCTGCTATTATCCTTTTTAAAAATGTAACATTTTTGGGAAACCAAGCATTTTAGGTAAAACATTTTTTTTTTTTTTTTTTTTACATATGCAAAAGTCGTGAATCACCTGTGGGGTATTAAGGTTCACTTTACCCCTTGTTACGTTCCCTGAGGGGTCTAGTTTCCAAAATGGTATGCCATGTGGTTTTTTTTTGCTGTCCTGGCACCATAGGGGCTTCCTAAAGGTGACATGCCCCCCAAAAACCATTTGTCGCTCCTTCCCTTCTGAGCCCTCTACTGCGCCCGCCGAACAATTAACATAGACATATGAGGTATGTGCTTACTCGAGAGAAATTGGGTTTCAAATACAAGTAAAAATTTTCTCCTTTTTACCCCTTGCAAAAATTCTAAAATTGGGTCTACAAGAACATGCGAGTGTAAAAAATGAAGATTGTGAATTTTCTCCTTCACTTTTCTGCTATTCCTGTGAAACACCTAAAGGGTTAATACACTTATTGAATGTCATTTTGAATACTTTGGGGGGTGTAGTTTTTATAATGGGGTCATTTATGGGGTATTTCTAATATGAAGACCCTTCAAATCCACTTCAAACCTGAACTGGTCCATGAAAAATAGCGAGTTTGAAAATTTTGTGAAAAATTTCCAAATTGCTGCTGAACTTTGAAGCCCTCTGGTGTCTTCCAAAAGTAAAAACTCATAAATTTTATGATGCAAACATAAAGTAGACATATTGTATATGTGAACCCAAAAATGTTTTATTTTGAATATCCATTTTCCTTACAAGCAGAGAGCTTCAAAGTTAGAAAAATTCAAAATTTTCATTTTTTTCATCAAATTTTGGGATTTTTCACCAAGAAAGGATGCAAGTTACCATAAAATTTTACCACTAAGTTAAAGTAGAATATGTCATGAAAAAACTCTCTCGGAATCAGAATGATAACTAAAAGCATTCCAGAGTTATTAATGTTTAAAGTGACAGTGGTCAGAATTGCAAAAAAACGCTCCGGTCCTTAAGGTATAAAATGGCCTGGTCCTTAAGGGGTTAAGGAAAATAGACATTCCAAATAAATTATATTTTGATTCACAAATACAATGTCTACTTTATATTTGCATCATAAAGTTGACATGTTTTTACTTTTGGAAGACATTAGAGGGCTTCAAAGTTCAGCAGCAATTTTCCAATTTTTCACAAAATTTTCAAAATCGGAATTTTTCAAGGACCGGTTCCCGGTTTGAAGTGGATTTGAAGGGCTTTCTTATTAGAAATTACCCCATAAATGACCCTATTATAAAAACTGCACCCCTCAAAGTATTAAAAATACATTCAGTAAGTGTGTTAACCCTTTAGGTGTTTCACAGGAATAGCAGCAAAGTGAAGGAGAACATTCAAAATCTTCATTTTATACACCCACATGTTCTTGTAGACCCAGTTTTTGAATTTTTACAAGGGGTAAAAGGAGAAAAATCCTCTCAAAATTTGTAACCCAATTTCTCTCGAGTAAGGAAATACCTCATCTGTGTATGTCAAGTGTTCGGCGGGTGCAGTAGAGGGCTCAGAAGTTTTTCTGAGATGGTTTTTGAGGGGCATGTCACATTTAGGAAGCCCCTGTGGTGCCAGAACAGCAGAAAACCCCACATGGCATACCATTTTGGAAACTACACCCCTCAAGGCACGTAACAAGGGGTCCAGTGAGCATTACCACCCCACGGGTATTGGACGACTTTTCATTAAAGTCAGATGCGTAAATGAAAAAAAAAGGTTTTCACTAGAGTGCATTTTTCCCCAAAAAATTTACAATTTTTATAAAGGGTAATGGAAGAAAATGCCCCCCAAAATTTGTAACCCCATCTCTTCTGAGTATGGAAATACCCCATGTTAGGACATAAAATGCTCTGCGGGCGAACTACAATGTTCAGAAGAGAAGGAGTCACATTTGACTTTTGGAAAGCAAATTTTGCTGAAATAGTTTTGGGGGGCATGTCGCATTTAGGAAGCCCCTATGGTGCCAGAACAGCAAAAAAAAAAAAAAAAAAAAAAAAAAAAAAAACACATGGCATACTATTTTGGACACTACACCCCTCAAGGAATGTAACAATGGGTCCAGTGAGCCTTAACACCTCACAGGTATTTCACAACTTTTTGTTAAAGTTGGATGTGTAAATGAAAAAAAAAAATTTCACTAAAATGCAGTTTTTTCCCCAAATTTTACATTTTTACAAGGGGTACCGTATATACTCGAGTATAAGCCGACCCGAGTATAAGCCGAGACCCCTAATTTCAACCCAAAATCCCAGGAAAAGTTATTGACTCGAGTATAAGCCTAGGGTGGGAAATACCTCATCCCCCCCTGTCATCATCCAGACCCGTCATTAACATCCTCATCATCCCCTTGTCATCATCCCACACATCCCCCCTTCATCATCCCCTTGTCATCATCCCACACATCCCCTTATCCCACACATCCCCCCTTCATCATCCCCTTGTCATCATCCCACACATCCCCTTATCCCACACATCCCCCCCTTCATCATCCCCTTGTCATCATCCCACACATCCCCCCTTCATCATCCCCTTGTCATCATCCCACACATCCCCCCTTCATCATCCCCTTGTAATCATCCCACACCCCCCCTTCATCATCCCCACCCCCCTTCATCATCCCCACACCCCCCCCCCCTTCATCATCCTCTTCTCATCATTCGCCCTCAGTGGTCTTCAACCTGCGGACCTCCAGAGGTTTCAAAACTACAACTCCCAGCAAGCCCGGGCAGCCATCGGCTGTCCGGGCTTGCTGGGAGTTGTAGTTTTGAAACCTCCGGAGGTCCGCAGGTTGAAGACCACTGCGGCCTTCAACATGCGGACCTCCAGAGGTTTCAAAACTACAACTCCCAGCAAGCCCGGGCAGCCATCGGCTGTCCGGGCTTGCTGGGAGTTGTAGTTTTGAAACCTCCGGAGGTCCGCAGGTTGAAGACCACTGCGGCCTTCAACATCATCCAGCCCCCTCTCACCCCCTTTAGTTCTGAGTACTCACCTCCGCTCGGCGCTGGTCCGGTCCTGCAGGGCTGTCCGGTAAGGAGGTGGTCCGGTGAGGAGGTGGTCCGGGCTGCTATCTTCACCGGGGGCGCCTCTTCTCCGCGCTTCCGGCCCGGAATAGAGCCGTTGCCTTGACAACGACGTATCTGCGTCGTTGTCAAGGCAACGTGACTATTCTGAGGCCGGGCCCGAAGCGCTTAGAAGAGGCCTCCCCGGTGAAGATAGCAGCCCGGACCACCTCCTCACCGGACCACCTCCTTACCGGACAGCCCTGCAGGACCGGACCAGCGCCGAGCGGAGGTGAGTACTCAGAACTAAAGGGGGTGAGAGGGGGCTGGATGATGTTGAAGGCCGCAGTGGTCTTCAACCTGCGGACCTCCGGAGGTTTCAAAACTACAACTCCCAGCAAGCCCGGACAGCCGATGGCTGCCCTGGCTTGCTGGGAGTTGTAGTTTTGAAACCTCTGGAAGTCCGCAGGTTGAAGACCACTGCGGGTGGGGGAGTTCACTCGAGTATAAGCCGAGGGGGGTGTTTTCAGCACGAAAAATCGTGCTGAAAAACTCGGCTTATACTCGAGTATATACGGTAATTGGAGAAAATTACCCTCAAAATTTGTAACCCCATTTCTTCTGAGTATGGAAATACCCCATGTGTGGACGTCAAGTGCTCTGCTGGCGCACTACAATGCTCAGAACAGGAGGAGCGCCATTGAGCTTGTGGAAAAATAATTTGTTTGGAATGGAAGTCAGGGGCCATGTGCGTTTACAAAGCCCCCCGTGGTGCCAGAACAGTGGACCCCCCCACATGTGACCCCCTTTTGGAAACTACACCACTGTGAGCCTTTTACACCCCACTGGCGTTTGACAGATCTTTGGAACAGTGGGCTGAGCAAATGAAAAATTACATTTTTCATTTTCACGGACCACTGTTCGTACTCAGAAGAAATGGGGTTCCAAATTTTTGGGGGATTTTTTTCTATTTTCTAAATGAAATATTTAGGGTAACACCAGCATTGTAATGAAATTATTATAATTTTTTTTTATTTTCCCATCCAATTTGAACAATAATTTGTCAAACACCTCTGGGGTGTTAAGGCTCACTATACCCCTTGTTACGTTCCGTGAGGGGTGTAGTTTCCAAAATGGGGTCACATGTGGGTATTTATTTTTTTTGCGTTTATATCAGACCCGCTGTAAAATCAGCCACCCCAGTGCAAATCACCAATTTAGGCCTCAAATGTACATATGGCGCCCTCACTCCTGAGCCTTGTTGTGCGCCCGCAGAGCATTTTACGCCCACATATGGGGTATTTCCGTACATATGGGGTATTTCCTTTTACCTCTTGTGAAAATAAAAAGTATGGGGCAACACCAGCATGTTAGTGTAACATGTAGACCCCAACTTTTCCTTTTCATAAGGGCTAAAAGGAGAAAAAGCCCCCAAAATTTGTAGTACGGAAATACCCCATATGTGGCCCTAAACTGTTTCCTTGAAATATGACAGGGCTCCGAAGTGAGAGAGTGCCATGTGCATTTGCATAGGGGTGGACATAGGGGAATTCTACGCCAGTGATTCCCAAACAGGGTGCCTCTAGCTGTTATTAAACTTGTTGTTTTGCAACAGCTGGGGGCTCCGTTTTGGAAACACTGCCGTACAATACGTTTTTCCTTTTTATTGGGAGGGGGGGGGGGAACAGTGTAAGAGGGTGTATCTGTAGTGTTTTACCCTTTATTATGTGGTAGTGTAGTGTTTTTAGGGTACATTCACACGAGCGGAGGTTTACAGTGAGTTTGCCGCTAGGGGTTTGCACTGCGACGAAAAATTTGCCGCAGCTCATACTTGAAGCAGGAAACTTACTGTAAACCCGCCCGTGTGACTGTACCCTGTACAGTCACATGGGGGGGGGGCAAACCTCCACAGCTGTTTCAAAACTACAGTTGTACTTTTGTACTTTTGCAACAGCTGGAGGTACACTGGTTGGAAAACCTTCAGGTTCTGTTACCTGAATCAGTATTTTCCAACCAGTGTGCCTCCAGCTGTTGTAAAACTATAACTCCCTGCATGTACTGATCTCCAAAGGGCATGCTGGGAGATGTAGTTATGCAACAGATGGAGGTATGCAACTACAACTCCCAGCATGCCGAGACAGCTGTTTGTTGTTTGGGCATGCTGGTATTTGCAGTTTTGCAACATCTGGAGGGCTACAGTTTAGAGCCCACTGCACAGTGATCTCCAAACTGTAGCCCTCCAGCCGTTGCAAAACTACAAATTCCAGCATGCCCAAACAGCAAATAGCTGTCTGGGCATTCTGGTAGTTGTAGTTTTGCAACATCTGGAGGGCTACAGTTTAGAGACCACTGTATAGGCAACTCTAGGCAACTCAACGGCTTCCGTAGGATCCAGGGAGCCAGCCGCACGACATCCCCACCCGCCAATCACCGCCCGCTGCCGCCGGATGGGTAAGGGGATCTTCGGCGCCGATCTTCTGTTGGTTTCCCCATTCTGCCCCGCCTATTGTGGGTGGGCAGAACGGGGAAACCGTAAGTTAACCCCCCCGCCCCCGATCTGCTATTGGTCGTCGCTTCTAGATGACCAATAGCAGGCATAGGAGGGGTGGCACCCCTGCCACCTCACTACTATCCCTTCAGGGGGGATTGTGGGTGTCTTGGACAACCCTGATCCCCCTTATTTTCCGGGTCACCATAGACCTGTACAACCCAGAATCGGCGCAAACCGCCAGTCCGGCAATCGCCGACATGGGGGGGTCTGGTGACCCCCCTGGGCATTTGAGAGGGGTGACTGCTGATCGATATCAGCAGTCACCCCGGTTCGGTCCCTGCCCGGCGTGCG
This sequence comes from Hyla sarda, assembly GCF_029499605.1. Lineage (NCBI taxonomy): Eukaryota > Metazoa > Chordata > Amphibia > Anura > Hylidae > Hyla > Hyla sarda. Next base: position 203,340,415 of record NC_079194.1, on the reverse strand, counting down.
GCAGGGACCGAAATTCCCACGGACGTATGCGTACGTCCTTGGTCCTTAACTGCCAGGGAGCTTAGACGTACGCGTATATCCTTGGTCCTTAATTGGTCCTTTATTTCTTTTTCATGTCTTTGAAGAAGCCATGGGCATCGATGTGTATACAATGCTATATTTGGTATATTTAGGTCGATTGCCACAACCATGAGCTCCAGTTAGAGTAACCACTTAGGGACCCAGGGCATACAGGTACGCCCGACACCCTGGTACTTAAGGACCCAGGGCATACAGGTACGCCCGACACCCTGGTACTTAAGGACCCAGGGCATACCTGTACGCCCATGGCAATTTCGGGTGTCCAAGACAGCCCCATTCACCCTTTTCCAGCAGGAGTGAGGTGGACGGGTGCCACCTCACGATCACGTGATTGATCGGTCAGAACAACCGACCTATCACTGCCCTGCTGGGTGGTGATAGGGGCGGCAATCAGGGCCAGCGGGGGTCTCCTAACTCTCCCTGGTCCGGCAGGGGTCCCTTCAGAAGCGGTGGCCGAAGCAGTGGCAGCGGTCCCAGCACAGGATACAGCAGGAGGTGAGGTTTGTTCACCTCTGCTGTTGCTTAGCAACAACTCTCAGCATGCACAGCCAAAAGGAATGCTGGGAGTTGTAGTTTTGCAACAGCTGGAGGCACATTTTTTCTATGAAAAAGTGTGCATCCAGCTGTTGCATAACTACAACTCCCAGCATGCACAGACTACCAAAGGGCATGCTGGGAGTTTTAGCAGTGTGCCAAAATTACAACTCTCAGTATGCCCTTCGACTGTCAATGCATGCTGAGTGTTGCAGTTTTGCAACAGCTGGAGACACATTGGTTGTGAAACAGTTTGTGTCCTAACTCAGTGTTTCGCAACCAGTGTGCCTCCAGCTGTTGCAAAAATACAACTCCCAGCATGCACTGAGAGACTGTACATGCTGGGAGTTGTAGTTTTGCAACAGCTGGAGGTACACTGGTTTCGAAACACTGAGTGAAGTAAACTGTGTTGCGCAACCAATGTGCCTCCAGCCGTTGCATAACTACAACTCACAACTCCCAGCATGTATGGTCTATCAGTGCATGCTGGGAGTTGTAGTTTTGCAACAGCTTGAGATTTGCCCCCCCCCCCCCCTCCCCATGTGAATGCACAGTGTACATTCACATGGGAGGGGGTTTACAGCGAGCTTTCTGTGGCAAGTTTGAGATGCAGCAAATTTTCCACAGCAGCTCAAACTCCCAGCGAGAAACTCACTTTAAACCCCTGCCTGTGTGAATGTACCTTTAAAACACACTACACTACACAAAATAAAGAGTTAAGCACTGTTTCCAAAACGGAGCCTCCAGCTGTTGCAAGACAACTCCAAGTATTGACGGACAGCCATTGACTGTCCAGGCATGCTGGAAATTTTGCAACAGCTGGAGGCACCCTGGTTGGGAAACATTGCTATGGCGTATTTTGGTGGCGGATGCAAATCCCCATAATAGGCCTCAAATACGCATGGTGCTCTCTCACTTTGGAGCCCTGTCATATTTCAAGGCAACAGTTTAGTGCCACATATGGGGTATTTCTGTACTCGGGAGAAATTGTTACAAATTTTGGGGGGCTTTTTCTCGTTTTGCCCCTTATGAAAAGGTTAAGTTGGGGTCTACAGTTCATGATTAGACACACGTGTACAATTCCAGCTGACACGCCGGCAACAAAGACTCAGGTGAGTGTGCACATAAATGTTAGTGACTCACTGTTTAGTAGAAAGTTTCTTTCAGGTTTATTCAAGTGTATTCAGGTAGTTCGTTGTCTCGCAGAACATCAGGTTAGCAGCAATACATGCAAGCAGCAAAGGTGGAAAGAAGCTCCGTGCCCTATACACGTGTGTCAAATCATGAACTGTTGAACAGAGAGGCTGGAGCTCTGTTGTATGGGTGTTGTTCATACATTCAATGTATTGACATAACTCGGTTATAATCGTATATATTAAAGTTGGGGTCTACACCAGCATGTTAGTGTAAAAAAATGTAATTTTTTACACTAACATGCTGGTGTTGCCCCATACTTTTAATTTTCACAAGTGGTAAAAGGAAAAAAAGACCCCCAAAATTTGTAATGCAATGTCTCCTGAGTACGGAACTACCCCATTTGTGGGTGTAAAGTGATCTGTGGGCGCACAACATGGCTTAGAAGTGAGAGCACACCATATACAGTTGAGGTGCGATTTTTGGAACAGTGGTCCGTGTAAATGAAAAATTAAATTTTTCATTTGCACAGCCCACTGTTCCAGAGATCTGTCAAACGCCAGTGGGGTGTAAATGCTCACTGCACTTATTAAATTCTGTGAGGGGTGTAGTTTCCAAAATGGGGTCACGTGTGTGTGTGTGTGTGTGTTTGGGGTGTCCACTGTTCTGGCACCACGGAGAGCTTAGTAAACGCACATGGCCCCCGACTCAAAGGCGCTCCTTCTCTTCTGAGCATTGTAGTTTGCCCGCAGAGCACTTTACATCCACATATGGGGTATTTCCATACTCAGAAATAATTTTGGAAAGCTTTTTCTCCTATTACCCCTTTTGAAAATGAAAAATTTGGGGTAACACCAGCATTTTTGTAAACATTTTTTATTTTCACGTCCAACTTTAGCGGAAATTTGTCAAACACAAACACTTTGGGGTGTTAAGGCTCAATGTACCCCTTGTTACGTTCCTTGGGGGGTGTAGTTTCCAAAATAGTATGCCATGTGGGTTTTTATTTTGCTGTTCTGGCATCATAGGGGCTTCTAAAATGTGACATGCCCCCAAAAAACATTTCAGCAAAATTTGCTTTCCAAAAGCCAAATGTGACTCCTCCTTCTGAGCATTGTAGTGCACTCGTAGTGCACTTGACTTCTACACATGAAGTATTTCCATACTCAGAAGACATGGGGTTACAAATTTTTTTTTTGGGGGGGGGGGCATTTTCTCCTATTACCCCTTTTAAAAATGTAAAATTTGGGGGGAAACCAGCATTTTAGTGAAAAAAAAATCATTTACACATTCGATTTTAACGAAAAATCGCCAAAAACCTGTGGGGTGTTAAGGCTCACTGGACACCTTGTTATGTTCCTTGAGGGTTTTTTTTTTTTTTGCTGTTCTGGCACCATAGGGGCTTCCTAAATGTGACATGCCCCCCAAAAATCATTTAAGAAAAACTCACTCTCCAAAATGCCATTGTCACTCCTGTCACTCCTTCCCTTCTGAGCCCTCTACTGGGCCCGCTGAACACTTTACATACACATGAGGTATTTCCTTACTCGAGAGAAATTGGGTTACAAATTTTGGGGGCTTTTTCTCCTTTTTACCCAAAAAGGTAAAACATTTCAAAAACTGTGTCTACAAGAACATGCGAGTGTAAAAAATGAAGATTTTGAATTTTCTCCTTCACTTTGCTTCTATTCCTGTGAAACACCTAAAGTGTTAACAGTTTCTGAATGTCATTTTGAATACTTTAAGGGGTGCAATTTTTATAATGGGGTAATTTATGGGGTATTTCTAATATGAAGGCCCTTCAAATCCACTTCAAAACTGAACTGGTCCCTGAAAAATTCAGATTTAGAAAATTTCGTGAAAAATTGCTGCTGAACTTTGAAGCCCTCTGATATCTTCCAAAAGTAAAAACATGTCAACTTTATGATGAAAATATCAAAGTAGACATATTGTATGTGTGAATCAATATATAATTTATTTGGAATGTCTATTTTCCTTAGAAGCAGAGAGCTTCAAAGTTAGAAAAATGCGAAATTTTCTAATTTTTCATAACATTTTTGAATTTTCCACCAAGAAATGATGCAACTATTGACTATTAAAAAAGTAGAATGTGTCACAAAAAACTATCTCTGAATCAGAATGAAAAGTAAAAGCATCCCAGAGTTATTAATGCTTAAAGTGACAGTGGTCAGATGTGCAAAAAATGCCCGGGTCCTTAAGGCGAAAATGGGCTGGGTCCTTAACCCCTTAAGGACGCAGGACGTAAATGTACGTCCTGGTGCGGTGGTACTTAACGCACCAGGACGTACATTTACATCCTGAGCATAACCGCGGGCATCGGAGCGATGCCCGTGTCATGCACGGCTGATCCCGGCTGCTGATCGCAGCCAGGGACCCGCCGGCAATGGCCGACGCCCGCGATCTCGCGGGCGCCCGCCATTAACCCCTCAGGTGCCGGGATCAATACAAATCCCGGCATCTGCGGCAGTGTGCGATTTGAATGAATGATCGGATCGCCCGCAGCGCTGCTGCGGGGATCCGATCATTCAGAACGCCGCACAGAGGTCCCCTCACCTGCCTCTGTACGGCTCCCGGCGTCTCCTGCCCTGGTCTGAGATCGAGCAGACCAGAGCAGAAGATCGCCGATAACACTCATCTGTTCTATGTCCTATACATAGAACAGATCAGTAGTAGCAATCATGGTATTGCTATGAATAGTCCCCTATGGGGAAAATTTAAGTGTAAAAAAAAAAAAAAAATGTAAAAAAAATGTATAAGTAAAAGTAAAAAAAAAAAAGTTAAAAATCCCCTCCCCCAATAAAAAAGTAAAACGTCCGTTTTTTCCTATTTTACCCCCAAAAAGCGTAAAAAATAAATTTTATAGACATATTTGGTATCGCCGCGTGTGTAAATGTCCAAACTATTAAAATAAAATGTTAATGATCCCGTACGGTGAACGGCGTGAACGAAAAAAAAAAAAAAAAGTCCAAAATTGCTACTTTATTAATACATTTTATTAATAAAAAAAAATTATAAAAAATGTATTAAAAGTTTTTTATATGCAAATCTGGTATCAACAAAAAGTACAGATCATGGCGCAAAAAATGAGCCCCCATACCGCCGCTTATACGGAAAAATAAAAAAGTTAGAGGTCATCAAAATAAAGGGATTATAAACGTACTAATTTGGTTAAAAAGTTTGTGATTTTTGTTTAAGTACAACAATAATAGAAAAAGATGTAATAATGGGTATCATTTTAATTGTATTGACCCTCAGAATAAAGAACACGTCAGTTTTACCATAAATTGTACGGCGTGAAAACGAAACCTTCCAAAATTAGCAAAATTGTGTTTTTCTTTTTAATTTCCCCACAAAAATAGTGTTTTTTGGTTGCGCCATACATTTTATGATATAATGAGTTATGTCATTACAAAGGACAACTTGTCGCGCAAAAAACAAGCCCTCATACTAGTCTGTGGATGAAAATATAAAAGAGTTATGATTTTTAGAAGGCGAGGAGGAAAAAATGAAAACGTAAAAATTTAATTGTCTGAGTCCTTAAGGCCAAAATGGGCTGAGTCCTTAAGGGGTTAAAGGGGTTTTCCAGGCAAAAACTTTTTTATATATGTCAACTGGCTCCAGAAAGTTAAACAGATTTGTAAATTACTTCTATTAAAAAATCTTAATCCTTTCAGTACTTATGAGCTTCTGAAGTTAAGGTTGTTCTTTTCTGTCTAAGTCCTCTCTGATGACTCCTGTCTCGGGAAACGCCCAGTTTAGAAGCAAATCCCCATAGCAAACCTCTTCTAAACTGGGCGTTTCCTGAGACAGGTGTCATCAGAGAGGACTTAGACAGAAAAGAACAACCTTAACTTCAGAAGCTCATAAGTACTGAAAGGATTAAGATTTTTTAATAGAAGTAATTTACAAATCTGTTTAACTTTCTGGAGCCAGTTGATATATATAAAAAAGTTTTTGCCTGGAATACCCCTTTAAGGGGTTAATGTCAAGTAGACAACAGATTTGGTTTATTCCACAAGTTTCTCAAAAGGCGGCATTGTAATACCTACAGCTAGGAAAGAGAGAGATAGTAGAATATTTATATAAAGGGCTAAAAGATACAGAGAACTCCAAGGTTTGTGTCAGATAAGGAAAATGGGCATTTGCAGTGGTTTCCCAGTGTGATTCTGGGATTTTTGCTCACCGTACTTGTGATCATTTTGACACCACGGGGAGAGATCTTGCGTGGAGCCCCAGATTGAATGAGATTATTAGTGTTCTTGGATGTATTCCATTTTCTAATAATTGCTCCCACCATTGATTTCTTCACACCAAGCTGCTTGCCTATTGCAGATTCAGTCTTCCCAGCCTGCTGCAGGTCTACAATTTTGTTTCTGGTGTCCTTCGACAGCTCTTTGGTCTTAGCCATAGTGGAGTTTGGAGTGTGACTGTTTGAGGTTGTGGACAGGTGTCTTTTATGCTGATAAGTTCAAACAGGTGCCATTAATACAGGTAATGAGTGGAGAACAGAGGTCCCGCACCATATCAGAGGTCAGACCGGGAGGAAAGTCAGGGTGAAGACTGCAGAGGCGAAAAAGAGGAAAGGAGACTGAAGTCCAAACATAGCGAGAGAAGGACATTGGGCCCAGGAGAGGACAGGTAGGGGAGGGAAGAGGGCATGACCACAGGAGAGAGTTAGGATGAATAGGGGCAAACCACAGTTTTTCCAACTCTATCCATTTACTGTAGACGTGGTACGTAGACCAGGCCGCTAGGTGACTAAGATGAGCTGCCCAATAGTACTTAGTTACGTCCGGGACACCCAGCCCCCCAGAGGAGCGATTTGACAGCATCACGGATATTGGGAGACTGTGACGTTTGGAGTCCCAAATAAACCGAAAAATAGCTGACTGAAAAGAGCGTAGCACTGCGAGGGGAACCCGAACCGGTAGGGTCTTAAAAAAGTAAAGCAATTTTGGGAGGATGGTCATTTTTACTGCGCCAATATGCCAAAAAGGAGAAGAAACATGAACGGCCATCCCAGCCTATCAAAGGCCTTTTCAGTGTCTAAACTTAAAACTAGGGCCTGCTCCGTTCTCTGGTTTACCACATCAATCAGATCTACCACTCTTCTCGTATTGTCTCCCCCCTGGTGGCAGGGAATAAAGCCAACCTGGTCTTTGTGAACAAGAGAAGGCATAAAGTGACAGAGACGGTTTGCCAGGACCTTAGAGAAAAGTTTCAGATCTGAATTGAGGAGAACAATAGGCGGATAACTGTAGCAGTCGTGAGGGTCCTTACCGGGTTTAGGGATCAAGGTAATCAAGGAATGGAGAAAGGACTGAGGGATACCCCCACCCCCCAAGAATGAGTTAAACAGAGAGACCAAACGAGGGAGGAGAGCAGAGGAGTAGGTTTTATAGTACAGGTAGGTAAAAACATCAGGGCTCGGTGAGCGACCCACAGGAAGTGACTTGAGAACCTCTGACAGCTCCTCAAGAGTGATCAGGGCATTCAATAAATCTCAATCAGCCCCGGAAAGAGCTGGGGGGCCACAATTAGAAAGAAATGAGAAAGAAAGCACTGCAGAACGCTCACCCGGGTCCGAGGGAAGCTGAGAGGGAGTAAAGCTTAGAGTAATAGTCGAAGAACAGTTTAGCAATAGAGTCAGGATGATATTTCACCAACAAACATAAGAGGGGCCTAGCCATAAAGGGAAGGGCCACCACTAGTTTATGAATATACATATACACCAACGAAAAGAAAACTAGTAGTGAAAAATATATATTTTAACAAATATAAGAATAACAGACGTTTAAAACATGAAAGAATAAAAACAAGGCACTACAAGAACAACTGCAGGTAAGTGGAGGAGGTACAGCAGGCATGGAATACAGGGAAAGATATGTCATAAATCACAATAGAGGATTATAAGATCAGAATATGTATAATGAATGCTAGACAGATAGTATTCACAGGATTAATGGAAAGCTAAAAGTGAAAAGAGGTCATAACATCCTGCCATGCATTGCCTACCTATCAACTCCAATCCCAACGTACGTTACGCTTGTGCTTCGTCAGGAGGCGTGTCTAAAAAACCCCCAAACAGGTGGGTATATATATGCTGCTTACACCAATCACATATATGCAGGAATGAGTGGCAGATATATAAGCCACTCAGATCTGCATATATATCCCCATAGACCTCCTACCTGCCATCCTGGCCAATCATGTCTAAGTGGCTCCTACCTCATCTTGGAGGCTTAACTCGTGCCGACGGCGTCTGACGGTAATAGGAGTGGCCGCACCTTTAAATGAAGCATATCCGGTACTGTGACGGAATGCGGACGCTGCATAGGGGGCGGGCACCACCGATGGTCATGTGACCGCGGCGTGCTTTGATTACCGCACCCAAATAAGGACACGCCAAATGATGATCCGATGCGCGCATGAATGCCGGCGAAGTGTGCCAACGTAACAAATCATGTGATCGCTGGTATGAGTCGCATGACCGCAAGTACAAGTGCGAGTGACGCGGCTCTGATGACAGGCGCCTAAGGACAGCCCATTCACACTGATGTTATGCAGTGTGAATGGCTATTTTGCACGGAGGTCATTTAACCTCTCAGGGGGTGATATTGGGTTAATATCTTTCACCCCCTGAGAGGTTAAATGACCTCCGTGCAAAATAGCCATTCACTCTGCATAAAAGCAGTGTGAATGGGCTGTCCTTAGACGCCCGTCATCAGAGCCGCGATCACATGACCGGTACTTGCGGTCATGTGACTCGCATTCGCGACCATGTGACTCGTACCAGTGATCACATGATTTGTTACGTCGGCACACTTCGCCGGCGTTCATGCACGCATCGGATCATTTGGCGTGTCCTTATTTGGGGGCGATCAAAGCACGCCACGGTCACAAGATCAGCAGTGGTGCCCGCCCCCTATGCAGCGTCCACATTCCGGCACAGTACCGGATATGCATTATTTAAAAGTGCGGCCACTCTTATTGCCGTCAGACCACTGATGTGCCATGGCCATGCGAGATTCTCTGTTTTATATTCTCTCTTATTTATTTTAATTTATTTCATCATTATTTCTTTTTTAATTTTACTTTCTTTCTCTCCTCCTACTTCATCTCTACAGTGTTTCTCCTTTATATATAAGGTTGCAAATTTTGCTTTATATATTGCAGAGTACTCATGCTCATTGTACACGTCGTATTTTTCTTCTGTATTAACCCCTTAAGGACCAAGGACGTACCGGTACGTCCTTGGTCCTGCTCTCCTGATATAACGCGGGGTTACACGGTAACCCCGCATCATATCACGGCGGGCCCGGCGTCATAGTGAAGCCGGGACCCGCCGCTAATAGCGCGCGGCGGCGCGCACTATAAACCCTTTAGCCGCTCGCTCAGAGCTGAGTCGCGCGGCTAAAACCAAAAGTGAAAGCTGCCGGTTAACTCAGTGGGCTGTTCGGGATAGCCGCGGCGAAATCGCGGCATCCCGAACAGCTTACAGGACAGCGGGAGGGCCCCTACCTGCCTCCTCGCTGTGCGATCGACGAATGACTGCTCAGTGCCTGAGATCCAGGCATGAGCAGTCATGCGGCAGAATCGTCGATAACTGGTTTCCTATGAGAAACCAGTGATCAATGATGAAGATCAGTGTGTGCAGTGTTATAGGTCCCTATTGGACCTATAACACTGCAAAAAAAAAGTGAAAAAAAAAAGTGAATGAATATCATTTAACCCCTCCCCTATTAAAAGTTTGAATCACCCCCCCTTTTGCCATAAAAAAAAAAACAGTGTAAAAACATATATGAGAACAGAAGAGGTGATGGAATTCTCAGCTCACCCTCCAGGGCCCCAGGCGCACGGACTGTGCGAGGCAGCACTACTGTAGCAAAACAAGAAACTGGATGTCCAGCGCCAAGATTCGTGCAAAACGGATTCTTTAATGCTTAAAAAGCCATAACAGGGGTCAATGTGACGCGTTTCAGATGCGTTAGCACCCTTAATCGTACATTACGATTAAGGGTGCTAACGCATCTGAAACGCGTCACATTGACCCCTGTTATGGCTTTTTAAGCATTAAAGAATCCGTTTTGCACGAATCTTGGCGCTGGACATCCAGTTTCTTGTTAAAAACATATATGGTATCGCCGCGTGCAGAAATGTCCGAATTATAAAAATATATAATTAATTAAACCGCACGGTCAATGGCGTGCGCGCAAAAAAATTCCAAAGTCCAAAATAGTGCATTTTTGGTAACTTTTTATATCATTTAAAAATGAATAAAAAGCGATCAATAAGTCCTATCAATGCAAAAAATGAGCCCTCATACCGCCCCATACACGGAAAAATAAAAAAGTTATAGGGGTCAGAAGATGACAATTTTAAACGTATTCATTTTCCTGCATGTAGTTATGATTTTTTCCAGAAGTGCGACAAAATCAAACCTATATAAGTAGGGGATCATTTTAATCGTATGGACCTACAGAATAAAGATAAGGTGTCATTTTTACCGAAAAATGTACTACGTAGAAACGGAAGCCCCCAAAAGTTACAAAACAGCATTTTTTTTTCAATTTTGTCGCACAATGATTTTTTTTCCGTTTCACCGTAGATTTTTGGGCAAAATGACTGACGTCATTACAAAGTAGAATTAAGCCATCTTATGGATTTTTAGGTGCAAAATTGAAAGAGTTATGATTTTTTAAAGGCAAGGAGCAAAAAAACGAAAATGCAAAAACGGAAAAAACCCCGGTCCTTAAGGGGTTAAAATACAAAATCCTTTAAATAAACAGGTATTCAAAAAAAAAAGAATTTTGAGCCTTTTTTCTCAATAGTGGACACTTTAATTCCCTGTGAGTGTCCGCTATTAGGAGATTCTACCATATAAACACACAACCTACAGAGTAAAGATAACGATCATTTTACCATAAAGTGCACTGCTTAGAAACTAAACCCCCTACAAAATTGCAAAATGGGGTTTGGTTTTGCTTTTTCAATTTCATACCACAGAACATTGATTGGAAACATAAACGCAAAAAAACGATAAATCGCTGCGTTATTAAGGGGCTCATTTCCTTACAGGTGTTATACTTTTATATAAATATCTTCTGTTTCTTGGAGGTCTGTCTTTTCAGGGCGCACATTAGTGCCTATAGGAAATGGAATGTATAAACCGACGTCCTTTATCTCACTGCGCATTGTAGCCTCAACAAGCGAACACACCAGAAGCGCGGGAAGACTCCACACGACGTCACACACCAGAAGCGCGGGAAGACTCCATACAACGTCACTTACAGTGGGCGGAGACTTAAGGGGCGGTGTGAGGCGCAAACGTCACAGCAGCGTTCGCTAGCATAACCTCGCTGTGGCGTTACCAAGGGCGTCGTTGCTAAGGAAGAAGTTAGGGGCCCGCAGTGGCTGATGGGATAGGAGAGGTTAGTTTCCATGGTAACCTTGGACGCGCTCTGTTCAGTTTACAGTTAAGGGATTAAAGTTGCATATTATTTGCTCGTATGTGCAGGTTCTGAGGACGACTTGTGAGGATTGTGTCAGGGTGAAATGCAGCCAGCAATGGAACAGAGTCCTGAAGCGGGAGGGACAGTGGTATGTAACCGTAAGGACGACTATATGGAGAGCGGTGAAGGAGACGTGAGACTGCCAGGTAGGTGATACTCTGTCTCTTACATATACAGTTCTCCATACATTATGCCAATGTTTCCCAACCAGGGTGCCTCCAGCTGTTGCAAAACTACAACTCCCAGCATGTACGGTTTATCAGTGCATGCTGGGACTTGTAGTTTGCAACAGCTGGTGTGGCACTGGTTTTGAAACACGGATTTAAGTAACAAACTCAGTGTTTTGCAACCAGTGTGCCTTCAGCTGTTGCAAAAAGCTGCAACTCTCATGTCCGGACAAAGGGCATGCTGGGACTTGTAGTTATGCAACAACTGGAGGCACACTACTAAAACTCCCAGAATGCCGTTTGGCTGTCCGTGCATGCTGGAGGTTGTAGTTATGCAACAACTGGAGGCACAAAAATGCCTCCAGCTGTTGCATAACTATAACCCCCAGCATGCACAAACTACCAAAGGAGTTGTAGTTGTGCCTTCTGCTGTTGTCAGCCTTACCTCCTGCTGCTGCGCTGTGAGGATCCCCCTGCCGCTGCCGACTCCGCTCTTTGGGCCCCTATCCCGCCACCGATGCCGGGGATTGGGGGCCTCAGCCTCAGGTGAGGCCTCCCTACACCCGCTCTTGTCCTTCAGAACAGGGGCGGAGCGGGTGCAGTAAGGGGCACCCCCACAGCAGGCGTCTTGAATCACCAGTGCCACCTCACTCCTGCTTTTTTCCAGAATTACCGCAAATCGACAGACGATTTGCAGCGATCTCCGACATGGGGGGGGGGGTTGGGCACAGGACCCCCCCAGGCGTTGTCACGGGATACCTGCTGAATGAGCAATGCGTTCTTTATTCAGAAATTAGCCAACATCGGGAACAGGTGACGCGTTTCGACTATGGTGAGTAGCCTTAGTCATACAATGAACAGACATTTGTGAATTGTATTTATAGCGGAAAAGGTGGGGTCACCACCTGGAGGAAAAACCTGCTAGTGATTAACCCCATCATCTCCACTACTATAAAGATTAAAAAAAAAAAATCGCAATTGTCAATACATATAATGTGAATACAGTTATACAAAAAATAGTAAAAACATGTATAATATTATCTTTGTTTCTTCTAACACTTCTTGACCATGATGTTTTATAGTGTTCTACATATCGGAGGATACCATTGAATTTCTGGAAATCACACAAATATATTACTTGCCCCATAATTATGGGTAATATTCAAGACTATACATCCCATTAAATACGAGACTAATATATCAGACTATGTATTAAAAAATAAAACTAAATATGCAAATTGAAACCACCCAGTGCACAATGCATTATATTATTTTCAGTATATATTTATTGCATGGAGGACAGTGAAAGAAATGATTCTAATAACGTAGGATTACATCCTTTCTTTGATTCGGTTCTTTTGGGTACCTTGTTTGTTATTGTATTATCCAATAGACTTCTCTATCTAGTAATTTTAGCTTTAGACTAGGGATCGTCCGATATCGTTTTTTTAGGGCCGATACCGATAATCTGTGCAGGTTAGGGCCGATAGCCGATAACTTATACCGATATTCCGGTATACGTTATCGGCTATTTAACCCCCTGCAACACCGCTGCAGATCATTGATTTAAAGCGGGCGCTTTAAATCAATGATCTGCAGTGGCTTTTGCGGGGCCATAGGCCGCCGCCGCCACCTGCTTCTCTCCCCTACCTGCCAGGGTGGTCCGGGCCATCCTTCCTTCCTGTAATGTCCGGGGGCGTTCCGGGTGAAGAGTGAACCGGTCCGGGCTGTCCTTCTCCGGCAGTCATCTTCTCCACTCCGGGCAGGCTCCGGCCTAGTACGCTGCATAGATGCCGCTGCGCAGTGACGCCTGTGCGCAGCGACGCACCTGACGTCACGGCGTAGCGGTGTCTATGCAGTGTACTAGGCCGGAGCCTGCCCGGAGTGGAGAAGATGACCGCCGGAGAAGAAGGACAGCCCGTACCGGTTCACTCTTCACCCGGAACGCCCCCGGACACTACAGGAAGGATGGATGGCCCGGACCACCCCCATTACGGGTAAGTTTAATTTTTTTATTGACTCGGAGGGTGGGGGAGGGGATAATATCGGCCATACCGATATTCGGTCGATCCCTACTTTAGACCACCTCCTCTGATGGGAGTTGCAATTTTTTTAATCCCCTGGAGCAGGGCTCGAGTCCTGCAGGAACTCATAGGAACAGTGTCCCTGCACTTTTTTCACAGCAGGAACGCCGTTTCCTTTAGCAGTCGACCTGCAGGACCAACCCTGTACCCAAATCTTTTGGCTGCTGAACTGTGGCTGCCCTTCCTTGTCTTCCCCTGTACAGGTGGGTAGTACAGCCAGTGCACTGGGCAGGGGAAGAGCCGCATTTACATGGAGCAGTTTAGGAGGAAGATCATTCGCCACCATTAGGTCCGTAGCTCCTGGCATCGTGTTAGTGGCGGGGCCTATTTTGGAAAGGGGCGGGGCCTCCTGGGCTGCACTGTTATATAGTACTACAGCGTGCAGGAGGCAAGTGTGTGTAGGGGGCAGTGATATTATTTACATAGGCCTGTGTGCTAGACAGGAGGGGGTGTTATTTACATGGGACAGTTTTTTAGAAAGAGGGGAGTAGTCTAATTTACGTGGGACTGTATGTTGGAGAGGGAAGTGTTATTTACATGGGACTGCATGTTTGAGAGAGAGAGGAAGGGGGTGGTGTTATTTATATGGGACTGTATTCTAGAGGGGGGGTGTTATTTGCATAGGACTGTTTGTTGGATTGATGGGAGCAGTGTTATTTGCATGGAAATGTATGTTGGAGAGAGGAAAGTAGTGCAATTTACATAAGACTGTATGTTGAAGAGAAGGGGGTGGTGTTATTTACGTGCAACTTTATAGTGGAGGGGGATTGTGTTATTTACATAGGACTATGTGTAGGAGAGGGGAGTAGTGGTATTTACATGGGACTGTAAGCCCTAGCAGGGTTATGGGGTAGGGCTGCAATTTACATAGGACTATGTGTAGGAGAGGGGAGTAGTGGTATTTACATGGGACTGTAAGCCCTAGCAGGATTATGGGGTAGGGCTGCAATGGGGTAATCTGCTGGCGGACCGCGGTCCAGATCCGGACCGTGGCCGCCAGTAATGCCAGCAGACCCCACATGGCCACCACAGTAATGCCCGCAGACTGCACACACCTTCCCCCCCCCGGCCGCCACAGTAATGCCCACAGACCCGACACCGTGCCCGGCCACCACAGTGTGGTAATGCCCGCAGATTCCACATCCCCCCCCCCGTCCACCCCAGTAATGCCCGCAGACCCCACAGCCCCCCTCGGCCACCCCCCCTCCTCCTTTGGCTTGACCCGCGGCAAGTTAGCTTACCGTAATTCAGCCGGGGCAGGGACGCTGACGTTCTAAAACGTATGCACGGCCGACGTCACGGACGTGTCCCTGCCCCCGGCTGCTAAGCAACAGGAGAAGATCTCGCCGCAGGGTACCGTACAGTAAGAAAGTGAAATGAGTACCGGTACCCAAGTTTATTATGGCAGAGGGATGGGGGGCACTGTAGGGCAGTGTTTCCCAACCAGTGTGCCTCCAGCTGTTGCAAAACTACAACTCCCAGCATGCCCGGACAACCAAAGGCTGGAGGACATTGGTTGGGAAACACTGCTGTAGGGTACGGTAGGAGTGTGGAGGACGACAGGGGAAGGGGAGGATGGGGGGCTGAAGGAGTATGGCGGGCTGCAGGAGTGTGGAGGATGCCCCCTATCCTCCACACTCCTGCAGCCCCCCATCCTCCACACTCCTGCAGCCCCCCATCCTCTATACTCCTGCAGCCCCCCATCCTTCACACTCCTGCAGCCCCCCATCCTTCACACTCCTGCAGCCCCCCATCCTTCACACTCCTGCAGCCACCCATCCTTCACACTCCTGCAGCCCCCCATCCTCCACACTCCTGCAGCCTCCCATCCTCCACACTCCTGCAGCCTCCCATCCTCCACACTCCTGCAGCCTCCCATCCTCCACACTCCTGCAGCCTCCCATCCTCCACACTCCTGCAGCCCCCCATCCTTCACACTCCTGCAGCCCCCCATCCTTCACACTCCTGCAGCCCCCCATCCTTCACACTCCTGCAGCCCCCCATCCTTCACACTCCTGCAGCCCCCCATCCTTCACACTCCTGCAGCCCCCCATCCTTCACACTCCTGCAGCCCCCCATCCTTCACACTCCTGCAGCCCCCCATCCTCCACACTCCTGCAGCCTCCCATCCTCCACACTGCTGCAGCCTCCCATCCTCCACACTGCTGCAGCCCCCCCATACCTTAAATAAATAAGCCCTACCCTGAAAATAAGCCCTAGTGTGTTTTTTGTGACTAAAATTAATATAAGACCCGGTCTTATTTTCGGAGAAACACGGTATGTAGGAGAGGGGAGTAGAGGTATTTAAATAGGAATGTGTTAGGTTTAAGGTAGGGAAGTGATATTTACATAAGACTGTATATTGGAGGGGACTGTAGCTGGCTTTTCCCCCTGTACTTCAGTCTGCTGGGGGCACTATTTGAAGTATCATTACCGTTATTGGTAGGGGGAGGGATGCAGGCCTTCAATGGGTCTGCGGCTAATTTACCGCAGTGGAAATTCTGCTGCCGAAAATCTGCAATAGAGAGCCCACCCCCATTCAAACTCGCAGCAGGACGCACTTTGCTAATTCGCAATGAAATCCGCCCATGTGAACGAGCCCTTAGGGGCTGTAAACGCAAGCTGATTTCACACAGATTTTTGCTGCACAAAATCCGCAGCGGATCTTGCCACTATTGACTTTAATAGATTAGCAGCAGTAGATTTGCCGAAGCAGATTTTGCTGGTCATTGACTTCGATGGGTAGCAATATCTGCTACAGCAAATCTGCAGCAGAAAATATGCATGTGTAAATTGACTCTTAGAGCTCGTTCACACGGGCGGATATGCTACCAAACTTGCAGCGTGTTTCCCGCTGCGAGTTTGAATTAGGGCGGGCTGTAGGCAGCAGAATTTCCACTGAGGAAAATCCGCTGCAGACCCTATTGAAGTCATTTGGGTCTGTGCCATATTTCCTTCAGTGGAAATTCTGCTGCCAGCGCAGATGAAAGCCTGGAAAATCAAATCCCAGCCCTCGATCTGTGCCCACCTCAGTGGTGCTGGAGATATATAGAGATAAATATATACTGGGGGTGTGGTTAGGGGTAGGGGTGTGTCTGGAAATCTTGGGTGAGTTCCCATATTTTTTTTGCCCCAGGACTTGGCCCCTGCCCTGGAGGCTCAGAGAGGAAAAATCTCCTCCATGTCTCTCCACACAATGTCTAGTGGCCATGGACACGTCTGATAGGCGCTTCCTTATGCGAACCTTCAGGGCATTGGAAGTACATCCTACATATTGCACCTGGCACGTTTCACATGTCAAGAGACATGCTACATTCGCGGTGTTGCAGGTAATGTAATGTTTAATGTTATATTGTTGTTTAGTTACTGATGAGTTGAATGTTTTAGTATTTTTCATTAAACTGCAGCATATACATTTGTATGACCTGTAGCTTCCCTTGACATTGAGTAATGTAGTTTTCTTTTCACTTTGTGAACAGAAGAGGCTGGGCGAGATATACTGACCTATGGTTTTAGCTCTTCTCCATACACATTTCTATCCCGATTCAAATGCTTTAATATATGGTTGTCATTAGCTATCATAGGAATATATGTATCTATTATTTTACACACCTCTTTATAATTTTGGCTAAAAGAAATGGAAAATATTAACGGTTTTGCATTATTGTATTTTTGCGTACTCCCAAAAACCAGTTCTCTCCTATCCCTATTTTTGTCAATATTTTTAGCTCTATCTAGAGTTCATGCTTGGTAATCTCTTTGAGAAAATCTCATGGTTATGTCACCTGCCTCTTTTTCACTAAGGCTACTCACCGTAGCCGAAACGTGTAACCTGTTCTCTTTGTTGACTAATTGCTGAATAAAGAAACACGCTTTGCTCTGAGAATGCGCTGCACTTTGACTTCTTCCATAAATCCCATGAGATGTGGGTCCGCTCTCGTCCGTGTCGCAGTGAAGGCTGGTGGGTAAGCTGAACCGATCGTGGTGTTGGATGAAGGACTGTATTATAAATGAAATATGGATATTCTGTTAGATCAAAAAACATATCAAAAATTATCAGTCACTTCAACACCACAATTCAAAAGAATAATGTATGATTTGGGAGATCTTGGAGTAAAGGAAAGTCACTTGACAGCTAAAGGGATATTCCAGGCAAATCCTTTTTATATATATATATATATATATATATATATATATATATATATATATATATAAATAAAATCAACTGGCTCCGGAAAGTTAAACAGATTTGTAAATTACTTCTATTAAAAAAATCTTAATCCTTCCAATAGTTATTAGCGTCTGAAGTTTTCTGTCTAACTGCTCAATGATGATGTCACGTCCCGGGAGCTGGGACGTGAGTCATCAGAAAGCAGTTAGACAGAAAACAACAACTCAACTTCAGAAGCTAATAACTATTGGAAGGATTAAGATTTTTTAATAGAAGTAATTCACAAATCTGTTTAACTTTCCGGAGCCAGTTGATATATAAAAAAAAAAAGTTTTGGCCTGGAATACCCCTTTAAGGAAGCAGACTATATCAAAATACCACACCCTATTATGTCAATATTTCATTCACTACCAAAAATGTTACGCCGAGCGCTCCGGGTCCCTGCTCCTCCCCGGAGCGCTCACGGCGTCTCTCTCCCTGCAGCGCCCCGGTCAGACCCGCTGACCAGGAGCGCTGCTCTGACATTGCCAGCAGGGATGCGATTCGCATAGCGGGACGCGCCCGCTCGCGAATCGCATCCCAAGTCACTTTCCCGTCCCGGTCCCCGGCTGTCATGTGCTGGCGCGCGCGGATCCGCTCTCTAGGGCGCGCGCGCGCCAGCTCTCTGAAACTTAAAGGGCCAGTGCACCAATTATTGGTGCCTGGCCCAATTAGCCTGATTTGCTTCCACCTGCTTCCTGGCTATATCACCTCACTTCCCCTGCACTTCCTTGCCGGATCTTGTTGCCTTGTGCCAGTGAAAGCGTTTAGTGTTGTCCAAGCCTGTGTTACCTGATCTCCTGCTATCCATATTGACTACGAACCTTGCCGCCTGCCCCGACCTTCTGCTACGTCTGACCTTGCCTCTGCCTAGTCCTTCTGTCCCACGCCTTCTCAGCAGTCAGCGAGGTTGAGCCGTTGCTAGTGGATACGACCTGGTTGCTACCATCGCAGCAAGACCATCCCGCTTTGCGGCGGGCTCTGGTGAACACCAGTAGCCACTTAGAACCGGTCCACCGGCACGGTCCACACCAATCCCTCGCTGACACAGTGGATCCACAACCTGTAAGCCGAATCGTGACAAAAAATACACAAAGACACTTCCCCCCCCCCCCCCCCCCACAAAAAAAAATGTGCCCCATAGTTGCTGGGATAGGATCCCTAAATGGAAAAACTGTGCGACTGGCTGGATTCTAGACTGCAGCCTTTGATCCCCCACATGCCGGGTTTTCTCCAAGGTACCAGAGATGTTTTGGTTGCTATGAACAACATCAAGTCGGAGTCCTGCGTGAGGTCCATCACTGCTGATGTTACTGCATTGTATTCAGTAATTCCACACAAAGATGCCTTGAATGGTTCCTTTCCATCTATGCTCCCTAGTTCGGTGACTTGCAGAAATATATTATTTTGGTGGTGGAATATTTATTGTGACACAATTTTCTTATGTTTGATAAAAAAGCTTTTTCCTGCCGGTCACCGGAGCTTCTATGGGAGCTAAATTCTCAGTCATTGGCAAATATTTAGATGAGTTTGTAGGAAAAGGAATTTTTGTTTTCACATAACATCTATAACAAGGATATTGTGTGGTATGGTAGGTATATAGACGACCTCCTGTTTATCTGGGGGCTCATCTATGCTGACCATACAGCAATTTGAGGAATATTTGAATTGCAATCCACATAACCTTAAATTCACTGTACATAGCCATTTTCAGGAGATTAGCTTTTTGGATTTAAGATTAAGAGGGGATATAGAACAGGCTAAAATTACCACCTCTACCTATCAAAAAGAATTCTCTGCTAATTCCATTTTACAAGCAGGATCATGCCACTCGCCGCTTGTCATTAGAATTCTCCCAGTGGGAGAAAAGATAAGAGCCAAACGTAATTGCTCTTCTGATATAATATTTGAAAAAGAGGCAGGTGACGTAACCATGAGATTTTCTCAAAGAGATTACCAAGCATGGACTCTAGATAGAGCTAAAAATATTGCCAAAAAATAGGGATAGGAGAGAACTGATTTTTGGGAGTACGTACAAATACAGAAAGAATAATGCAAAACAGTTAATATTTTCCACTTCTTATAGCTAAAATTATAAACAGGTGTGTAAAATAATAGATACATATATTCCTATGATAGCTAATGACAACCATATATTAAAGCATTTGAATCGGGATAGAAATGTGTATCGAGAAGAGCTAAAACCATAGGTCAGTATATCTCGCCCAGCCTCTTCTGTTCGCAAAGTGAAAAGAAAACTACATTACTCAATGTCAAGGGAAGCTACAGGTGCGGTCATACAAAATGTATATGCTGCAGTTTAATGAAAAATACTAAAACATTCAACTCATCAGTAACTAAACAACAATATAACATTAAACATTACATTAACTACAACACCGCGAAGGTAGTATATCTCTTGACATGTGAAACGTGCCAGGTGCAATATGTAGGATGTACTTCCAATGCCCTGAAGGTTCGCATAAGGAAGCGCCTATCAGATATTCCACACTTTTTGTCCAGACACGTGTCCATGGCCACTAGACATTGTGTGGAGAGACATGAAGGAGATTTTTCCTCTTTGAGCCTCCAGGGGATTAAAAAAAATTGCAACTCCCATCAGAGGAGGTGGTCTACAGCAAACATTACTAGATAGAGAAGTCTATTGGATAATACAATTACAAACAAAGTACCCAAAAGAACCGAATCAAAGAAAGGATGTAATCCTACGTTATTACAATCATTTCTCTCACTGTCCTCCATGCAATAAATATATACTGACAATAATATAATGCATTGTGCACTGGGTGGTTTCAATTTGCATAATTAGTTTGATTTTATTTTTTAAGACATAGTCTGATATATGTCTGGTATTTAATGGGATGTATAGTGGGGAATTTCACCCATAATTATGGGGCAAGTAATTGATGTGTGATTACCAGAAATTCAATGGCAAACTATAAAACATCAAGGTCAAGAAGTGTTAGAAGAAACAAAGATATTATTATACATGTTTTTAGTATTTTTTTGTATAACTGTATTCACATTATATGTATTCACAATTGCGATTTTTTTTTTTTTTTTTTTAAATCTTTGTAGTAGTGGAGATGATGGGGTTAATCACTAGCAGGTTTTTCCTCCAGGTGGTGACCCCACCTTTTCCGCTATAAATACAATTCACAAATGTCTGTTCATTGCATGACTAAGGCTACTCACCATAGCCGAAACGCGTCATCTGTTCTTTATGTTGCCTAATTGCTGAATAAAGAAACACACATTGCTCTGAGACTGCACTGGACTTTGTCTTCTTCTTCCATATATCCCATGAGACGTGGGTCCGGTCTTGTCCGTGTCGCAGTGAAGGCTGGCGGGTGAGCTGAACCGATAAGCTTCGGTGCAATGTGATTTTATGGATTTTTTTTTTCTCATTATGTCTCTCATAGTTGAGACATAATGTTGAGGCATAATACAGGCCTCTCTCGTCTTTTTAAGTGGTAGAACTTGCACAATTGGTGGCTGACTAAATACTTTTTTGCCCCACTGTAACTACAGTCATGATCCAACTTAAGGATATTTGTTCAAATTTTCCCTGCACCTTTGTGGCCCAAGACTTGCCCAAGATTACAGATATCAGGATACGGATTAGGTGGACGTCCTATAGACGTTTATCCGTATCCTGATCACTGTAGTCTCGGGTAAGACTCTGGCTATGCAGGTGCAGCAAAAATGTAACCCCTTAACGACGCAGGACGTATATTTACGTCCTGCGCCGGCTCCCGCGATATGATGCGGGTTCGCGCCGCGATCCCGCATCATATCGTGTCGGTCCCGGCGCTCATCAACGGCCGGGACCCGCGGCTAATACCACACCGCCGATCACGGCGATGTGCGGTATTAACCCTTTAGAAGCGGCGGTCAAAGCTGACCGCCGCTTCTAAAGTGAAAGTGACCCGGCTGCTCAGTCGGGCTGTTCGGGAACGCCGCGGTGAAATCACGGCGTCCCGAACAGCTGACAGGACACCGGGAGGGCCCTTACCTGCCTCCTCGGTCTCCGATCGGCGAATGACTGCTCCGTGCCTGAGATCCAGGCAGGAGCAGTCAAGCGCCGATAACACTGATCACAGTCGTGTTAATACACGCCAGTGATCAGCATAGGAGATCAGTGTGTGCAGTGTTATAGGTCCCTATGGGACCTATAACACTGCAAAAAAAAGTGTTAATAAAGGTCATTTAACCCCTTCCCTAATAAAAGTTTGAATCACCCCCCTTTTCCCATAAAAAAAATAAAACAGTGTAAATAAAAATAAACATATGTGCGTAAATGTCCGAACTATAAAAATATATCATTAATTAAACCGCACGGTCAATGGCGTACGCGCAAAAAAATTCCAAAGTCCAAAAAAACATATTTTGGTCACTTTTTATACCATTAAAAAATGAATAAAAAGTGATCAAAAAGTCCGATCAAAACAAAAGTCATACCGATAAAAACTTCAGATCACGGCGCAAAAAAGGAGTCCTCATACCGCCCTGTACGTGGAAAAATAAAAAGTTATAGGGGTCAGAAGATGACATTTTTAAACGTATAAATTTTTCTGCATGTAGTTATGATTTTTTCCAGAAGTGCGACAAAATAAAACCTATATAAGTAGGGTATCATTTTAACCGTATGGACCTACAGAATAATGATAATGTGTCATTTTTACCGAAATATGCACTGCGTAGAAACGGAAGCACCCAAAAGTTACAAAATGGCGTTTTTTTCTTTTCGCCGTGCATTTTTGGGTAAAATGACTAATGTCACTGCAAAGTAGAATTGGTGACGCAAAAAATAAGCCATAATATGGATTCTTAGGTGGAAAATTGAAAGGGTTATGATTTTTAAAAGGTAAGGAGGAAAAAACGAAAGTGCAAAAACGGAAAAACCCTGAGTCCTTAAGGGGTTAAAGGGGTATTCCAGGCAAAACCTTTTTTTTATATATATATCAACTGGCTCCGGAAAGTTAAACAGATTTGTAAATTACTTCTATTAAAAAATCTTAATCCTTCCAATAGTTATTAGCTTCTGAAGTTTTCTGTCTAACTGCTCAATGATGATGTCTCGTCCCGGGAGCTGTGCATGATGGGAGAATATCCCCATAGGAACTGCACAGCTCCCGGCACGTGAGTCATCTGAGAGCAGTTAGACAGAAAAAAACAACTCAACTTCAGAAGCTAATAACTATTGGAAGGATTAAGATTTTTTAATAGATTTACAAATCTGTTTAACTTTCCGGAGCCAATTGATATATGAAAAAAGTTTTGGCCTGAAATACCCCTTTAAAGACGCAGCTCATTTTCACCTTAAGGACGCAGCCCTTTTTCGCAATTCTGACCACTGTCACTTTATGCATTAATAACTCTGAGAGGCTTTTACCGATTATTCTGATTCTGAGATTGTTTTTTCGTGACGTATTCTACTTTATGTTAGTGGTAAGTTTTCGTCGTTACTTGCATCCTTTTTCTGGTGAAAAATCCCAAAATTTCATGAAAATTTTAAAAATTTAGTTTTTTTTTCTAACTTTGAAGCTCTCTGCTTTTAAGGAAAGTTGATATTCCAAATAAATTTTATATTGATTCACAAATACAATATGCCGTCTTTATGTTGGCATCCTAAAATGGACATATTTTTACTTTTTGAAAAAATTAGAGGGCTTCAAAATATAGCAGCAATTTTCAAAATTTTCATGAAAATTGCAAAATCTGAGGGGACAGATGCTACAGAACTACAACTCCCAGCATGCCTTGGCAGCCTAGACATGCTGAAAGTTGTAGTTTGGCAACATCTGGAGGGCTACCGTTTGGACACCACTGTAATAGTGGTCTCCAGACTGTGACCCTCCCAGATGTTGCAAAACTTCAACTCCCAGTATGCCCAGACAGCCTTTAGCTGTCTGGGCATGCTGGGAGTTGTAGTTTGGCAACCAGTTTGGCAACCACTAGAAGGGCAGCAGTAAATATTGCTTTACTGCCAACGCCCCCCCCCCCCAACCGTTGCTTCCCTATCTGCGCCGCTGATCTCCGCTGTCTCCACCGATGATCAGTGGTCCCCACGGCATCTTCTTTCCAGGTACCGGCCGCCATCTTTTCCCCCCGTTCTGCCCGACATCCAGGGGTGGGCAGAGCGGGGGGTTTCCATGGCAACCTCCTGTCGTGCACTGCCGTTGGTCAGAACTAATTTCTGACTAATGGCAGGGGATAGGAGGAGATCGCAGGGCTGCAACCTCGCACCTATCCCTCAGGATGATCGGGGCTGTCACTGACAGCTCCGACCATCCCTATTTTCCGGGTGATCGGGTCACCAGAGACCCGATAAGCCCGGAATAGGAGAAAATTGCATGTCTGAATTGACATGCGATTTTCTCCTATCGTCGACATGGGGGGGTCTCAGGACCCCCCTTCGGCGATGTGCCGGGATGCCTGCTGAATGATTTCAGCAGGCATCCCGGTCCGGTCCCCAACCGGCTAGCGGCGGGGACCGGAATTCCCACGGGCGTATGCATATGCCCTACGTCCTTAAGGACTCGGGATGCAGGTTAAACACCTATCCTGCCGCTGGATTGCGACTGGAGTTATGATTTAACACTGTCAGATCAGGACTTGCAGCAGAAATGCGGACCCATATACACAACCATAAATCTGGCCTAAAGTCAATATGTCATCAGCTTTATTCTGCTTGAACCATAGACTTCAAGAAACAAGGACAGGCTCCCTTATTACAATGATGTATGATTCACTCTAACATGAAATGCTGCAGTGTTTCAAAATAAATCATTCATCATTGTCATGAAAGAGCCTTTCCTTGCTGCATGCAGCTCGTGGCTTGGGCAGCATGAAACTGGTGATGGGTTCCCTTTAAAATGATATTATTTTGCTGGAAGCAACAAGTGTTTTTGTTTGTCCCAAAAACCCTGTAATTTAGTTTTTCTTTGTTGTCCCTCACAGCTGGAAACCCTGCAGGTACAGAAACTGGTGATAACAAGGCAGTGGTGAGCTCTGAAAATACTTCAAAGGAGAAAGACAGCGGCCCCAGGTATTATTGTACATACTGGGGGACATGTATCATTTCCAGTGTATAATGGAAGTTTTTTACCCCTCTGCCTGTTGTCTAAATTTGGCGCAGCTGCGTTAAATTTATCATTCTTGTGCAGCTACTTTCTTGAATTGCGTTTAAATTTAGAATTCTCCTCAGAGCATAAATTTACACCGCAGCTCTATTTAGTAGGAGCTTTGTCTGCAGCGTATCTGCACCTAAACAGTAAGTGTGTCCTCATTATTAGTTTTAGAATTTTTTTTCTTCATTATGTAGAGTTTTAATCTCACAATAATACCACTTTTTGCACCCAATTATAACACATCAATTATACCAATGTCCTTATTCTTCATTTAACATCTGTGACACCCCTGTGCAAATCACCTCAAATGTACATGGTGCACTCTACCTTATGGGCCTTGTTGTGCGCCCGCAGAGCACTTTGCGCCCACATATGTGGTATCTCCGTACTCTGGCTAAATTGTGTCCCAAAAAATGGGGATCTTTTTTCCCCATTTACCTCTTGTGAAAATGTAAAGTATGCGGCAACACCTGCATGTCTGTGTAAATAATTGTATTTTTATACACTAACATACTGGTGTAGACTCCAACTGTTCCTTTTCATAATGGGTAAAAGGAGAAAAAGCCCCCCAAAATCTGTAACAGCTGGAGGCTCCATTTTTGAAACAGTGCCGTAGCAGACGTTGTTAATATTTATTGGGGAGGGGGGCTGTGTAGCGGTATGTGTATATATAGTGTTTTTTACTTATTTTATTTAAGTGTAGTGTAGTGTAGTGTTTTTAGGGTACAGTCACACGGGCGGGGGTTCACAGCGAGTTTGCTGCATCTCAATCTTGCAGCACTCCCTGTAAACCTCCGCCCATGTGAGTGTACCCTGTCCATTCACAATCCAGCTGTTGCAAAACTACAACTCCGAGCATGCCCTTTGGCTGTCCGTGCATGCTGGGAGTTGTAGTTTTGCAACAGCTGGAGGCACACTGGTGGCGAAACACGGAAACAGACTCAGTGTTTTGCAACCAGTGTGCCTTCAGCTGTTGCAAAAACTTCAAATCTCAGCATGCAGTGACAGTAGAAGGACATGCTGGAACTTGTAGTTATGCAACAGCTGGAGGCATACTGCTACAACTCCCAGCATGCCCTTTGGCAGTCCGTGCATGCTGAGGGTTGTAGTTATGCAACAGCTGAGGGCACACTGGTTGCAAAACACTTGAAAGTTTTTTACTTAACTTGTTTCCAAACCAGTGTTTCCAAACCAGTGTGCCTCCAGCTGTTGCATGGTCTGTCAGTGCATGCTAGGCGTTATAGTTTGGAGGCACACGGGTTGGGAAAAAGAGTTAGGAAACGAACAATGTTTCCCAACTAGTGTGCCTCCAGCTGTTGCAAAACTATAATTCCCAGCATGGCCAGACATGCTGGAAGTTGTATTTCGGCAATATCTGAAGGGTCAGATGTTGACGAACTACAACTCCCAGCATGCTTGGGCAGTCTGGGCATGCTGGGAGTTGTAGTTTTGAAACAGCTGGAGGTCCACAGTTTGTAGACCACTGTATAATGGTCTCCAATCTGTGGTCTTTCAGATGTTACAGAACTACAACTCCCAGCATGCCTCGACAGAGTGGGCATGCTGAGATTTTTAATTTTGGAACATCTGGAAGAGCACAGATTGGAGACCATTATACAGTGGTCTCCAAACTGTGGCCCTCCAGATGTTGCAAAACTACAACTCCCAGCATGCCCAGAAAGCCAAAGGCTGTCTGGGTATGCTGGGAGTTGCAGTTTTGAAACTCCCAGAGGCAGCAGTGAGATCGCTTTACGGCGATCTCACTGCTGCCAATGAAGATGCCGCACTGCTGCTGCAAACTCACCGCGGGGACGCACCACCCCCGGGACCGCCCGGAGGACACCGCTCGCGCCGGGACCGCTCGGGACACCGCATGGCCGGGTACGTGATGCCGGGGGACGGGTAAGGAACACTTAGCAGTGATCAGGACTCACACACCGCGCTGCTATCGGCTAGATTTGACTAGCTGATAGCAGCGATCGCTGGGGGGGGGACATGAAACCCCCCGTGGTCACATGGTAAGATGGCTGGCTACCACCATCTTACCGGGCGCTGGGGAAAAGTATAACGGAAAGCAGTACATTTTAAAAATAAAAGGAGAATGATCTACAGTGTTAAGTGGATTACAAAGCTATTTTAATGTGACGGAGCTTGTTCAGTGATAAGTAAGCTATCAAACATTTCCTATGTAAATGTATTAAATTGTTGGATCATAAAATAACAAAACCAATATACAAGTGATCTAATGAATAACTGAACTGTAAACAAATATTTTATATGCAAATTATTTTAAAAGTGCTTTGGAATAACCAAGGAGTAAAAAGCAATATAAAGCAAACCAAATGAGGAATTGAGAGTTAAAACATTCTGGTGGTTCCTTATTAGAACTTTCCTTCAGAAATAGAAAGGATCGCTACGTGCAGTTAAAGTTGGCTTATATTTGCGGGGAAAAAGACAGACTTGCGTCATAACTTTTGGTGCAAAGGAAAAGTACGCAGGTAATAAATCCATGTGTACTATATATGTCACTCCAAGGTACCCCATTTCGGCCAAATCTGGATGACATGCTCTACCAAAACTTGCGCAAAAAAAAGGGCTTGCGCAAAATTTTGCGCAAAAAAAATACACACAAAACAGGGGTAAAATCTTTGATACATGTCCCCCTCTGACCCCATGCACACCATACAACTGCATGTAGAAGTTCTAGAAGGACTATTAGGCTGGGTTTACACATGATCCTATTAAGACTCTAGAGTATATAACAGAAATTAAGCAAGCTAAAGAGGTTGTCTGGTTTATAAAATCCATTTAGGAATACGCTACCATATAAGTAATACTTAATAGTCTTCAATTATGGACCCTCATCTATTAATCGGCTGTTATTCTTGCTGGCCTGGCATGTATGATTGTCTAATAATTCAATGCATATCAAGGCCTATCAAAGAGAGTATTGTGCATGAAGGATTTCATTCTATCCAATTTTTTTAGTTTGGCCAGTAAGCTGTGCTTGGAGTGTCTGGCTGTAGCTTGAAATTCATTCCCTATTGAAATAAACATTGTTTTTTTTAGTTCTGTATAATTTGGTGACCATACACATTAGCATTAGCTGAAAGCAACAATTTTGACTTACTTGGTAGAACATGTTAGGCTGCTTTCACACTATGAGCATTCATCTGTTATTAAATTCAATTCTGTGTAAAAACGGTCGTTTAATAACGGATGAAATAAAGGGTGCTAACGGCTGAATAAATATTCATCCGTTAATACCCCCTTATCCCTCATGTATGGCCAAACACCTCTGCCTACAGACTCCCACAGCTGGGACTACTACTGCTCCCATCATGGAACAGACTTGTTTCCATGATGGGAGTAGTAATTCCCTGGCTGCAGGAGTCTGCAGACAGCTGGGGAGGCTACATTAGTGCTTGTACTACAACCCCCATCATGGAACAGACTCTGTTCCATGATGGGGGTTGTAGTACAGGGGCTGAGGGATTGATCGCACTGGGTCTCACTTCTGAGACCCAATGCGATCAAAAGTTATTAAGCAGGGGAGCGGGCAGCATGCTCCGCAACCCTGCAATGTATCAGTGTGTTTTAACTCTCATTTTTGAATCCCCCACGGGAATGGCCGGTACTGAGGAGCCAATCAGGGCTCTCAGCGAGAGATTGAAAAATTATCTTTGGGATTAGCAGGGGCCATATCTATATTAAAAGCTCTGTGGGGGGCAAGATATATAGCGCTGCAGAGGGGGCAGATATATAGCCTATATATCTAGCCCCCCAGCAGCGCATTAGAGTGGACATTAGAGTGGCCTGCGCATTAAATATATACCCCCGCAGCGCATGTGTTTGCTTCTATATACCTATGCCACTGCAACGCTATATGTGAAAAGCATCTTCGCCCGATGCTGCTGATAGAAATGCTTTTCTTACATAGTGCTGTAGTGGCATATGTATATAGAAGCGCTGTGGGGTTGCAGATAACGCTATTTGTCTGCCCCCCACAGCTCTTCTATATACATATGCCCCTACCGCCGTATGAATGAAAAGTATTTCTATTAGCAGCGCATAGTGCCGGGAGCCGGCTCTATGCGCTGCTAATAGGAATACTTTTCATTCATACGGCAGTAGGGGCATATGTATATAGAAGAACTGTGAGGGCACATATGCATGCGCTGCAGGGGTATATATTTAATGCGCCAGCGAATATATATTTAATGCGCAGGCGGAGGTCATATCTAATGCGCTGCTGGGGGGCTATATATATAGGCTATATGTCTGCCCCCCAACCCCCCCCCCCCCCCTCTGCAGCACTATATATCTTGCCCCCCACAGTGCTCTTTGGCCCCTGCTACTCTCAAAGTTCATTTTTCAATCTCTGGCTGAGAGCACTGATCGGCCATTCAGGGCTCCCCGCGGGGATTCAAAAGTGAAAGTTAAAACACACTGATACATCGCAGGGTTGCCGACCATGCCGCTCGCTCCCCTGCTTAATAACTTTTGATCGCATGGGGTCTCAGAAGTGAAACCCGGTGCGATCAATCCCTCAGCCCCTAAACTACAACCCCCATCATGGAACAGACTCTGTTCCATGATGGGGGTTGTAGTACAAACACTAATGTAGCCTCCCCAGCTGTCTGCAGACTCCCGCAGCCCTGGGGAATTACTACTCCCATCATGGAAACAAGTCTGTTCCATGATGGGAGTAGTAGTCCTCCCTCAGCACTGCAGGAGTCTTCTGATGTCACCTCTTCTGAGCATGCTCAGAAGTAATAACGGATATAATAAACTGTGTGCAAACGGATGACGTAAAGGCTCATCCGTCAGCCATAGACTTCAATGTTAAAAATAACGGCCGTTAATTTACCCGTTTCTTGTGACGGAAGAAAAATTTGTGCATGTGCCGTTATTTTTTCCGTCACAACTAACGGCCGTTATTCATGACGGACTATAACGGATCATAAAGGATAATCAAAAAATCCCATAGACTTTAATGGGATTGTTTAACGGCCGTTTACCAGGGCTTTTCTAACAGACGTTTGTAACGGATGAATTTTTATAGTGTGAAAGCAGCCTTACAGGAGATAAGCTGATATTTGAGGTGTCTTGCAGCAGCTTGTTCCCCGCTCCCTACTGAGAACAAGTGCTGAGCCAAGCATGCATGTGTATGTTGGGGCTAGGAAGAATAGCTGTCTTAACCCCTTAAGGACCCAGGACGTACTAGAACGTCCTGGCACCCTGGGCTTTAAGGACCCAGGACGTACTAGTACGTCCTGGTGTTTCTCCGGTCTCTGCCGCGCCCCGGGCAGAGATCGGAAGCGGATGCCTGCTGAAATGCTTCAGCAGGCATCCAGGGCAAACGCCGAGGGGGGCCATGTAGGCCCCCCATGTCGGCGATCGCCGCAAATCGCAAGGGAAATCGCCCTTGCGATCTGCGGCGATACCGGGCTGATCGGGTCTCTGGGACCCGACCGCCCGGTAATTTCGCATGATCCCGGCTGTCACAGACAGCCAGGACCATGCTAACGTATAGGAGCGAGGTGGCAAACCTGCCACCTCCTCCTATACCCTGCGATCTGTCGGTTAGTTAACCGACCAATCGCAGGAGGGGGGCGGTTACTTCCTCCCGTCCTGCCCGGCCCCTTGAAGTCCGGAGAGGACGGGAGGAAGACCGCAGGACGCGGCGGGGGACGGGGGAGTGCTGGGGACCGGCCCCGGTACTTACCTCGTCCCTGAAGACCCGGATCCCGGCGAGGAAGATGGCGGCGGTGGCGACAGGTGAGTAGATCTTCAGCCGCGGTCGGGCCCTTTACAGCAATGCACGTCGCCGTAAAGCGACGTGCATTGCTGTAATGGGACCCTGTAAACTACAACTCCCAGCATGCCCAGACAGCCCTTGGCGTCTGGGCATGCTGGGAGTTGCAGTTTTGCAACATCTGGAGGTCCACAGTTTGGAGACCACTGTGCCCTTCCAGATGTTGCAAAACTACACATCCTCAGCATGCCCTTACTGTCCAGGCATGCTGGGAGTTGTAGTGCTGTAACATCTGGCCCTTCAGATGTTGCAGAACTACAACTCCCAGCATGCCTGGACAGTTTTGGCATACTGGGAGTTGTAGTTTTGCAACATCTGGAGGGCTGCAGCTTGGACACCACTACACAGTGGTCCCCAAACTGTTCTCCTCCAGCTGTTACGTAACCACTACTCCCAATATGCCCTTCGGCTGCCTGGGCATGCTGGGAGTTGTGGTTTTGCAACAACTGGAGGCACACTGGTTGGGAAACATTGTCTGTTTCCTAACTCAGTGTTTCCCAACCCTTGTGCCTCCAGCTGTTGCAAAACTATAACTGCCAGCATGCACTGATAGACTGTGCATGCTGGGAGTTGTAGTTTTGCAACAGCTGGAGGTCCCCCCCCTTGTGAATGTACAGGGTACATTCACATGGGCAGGGGCTTACAGTGAGTATCAGGCTGCAAGTTTGCGATGCAGCAAATTTTGCGCGGCAGCTCAAACTCGCAGCGGGAAACTCGCTGTAATCCCCCGCCCGCGTGACTGTCTCCTAAAAACACTACACTACACTAACACAAAATAAAATAAAAAGTAAAAAACGCTACATATACACATACCCCTACACAGCCCCCCTCCCCTCCCCAATAAAAATGAAAAACGTCTGGTACGCCACTGTTTCCAAAATGGAGCCTCCAGCTGTTGCAAAACAACAACTCCCAGTATTGCCGGACAGCCGTTGACTGTCC
Organism: Hyla sarda; assembly: GCF_029499605.1. Taxonomy (NCBI): domain Eukaryota; kingdom Metazoa; phylum Chordata; class Amphibia; order Anura; family Hylidae; genus Hyla; species Hyla sarda. The sequence continues at coordinate 203,308,758 of NC_079194.1, read as the reverse complement.
AAGCATGCTGGGAGTTTTGCAACAGCTGGAGGCACCCTGTTTGGGAATCACTGGCGTAGAATACCCCTATGTCCACCCCTATGCAAATCCCTAATTCAGGCCTCAAATGCGCATGGCGCTCTCACTTCGGAGCCCTGTCGTATTTCAAGGAAACAGTTTAGGGTCACATATGGGGTATCGCCGTACTCGGGAGAAATTGCCTAACAAATTTTGGGGGGCTTTTTCTCTTTTCACCCCTTATGAAAAGGGGAAGTTGGGGTCTACACCAGCATGTTGGTGTAAAAAAAAATATTTTTTACACTAACATGCTGGTGTTGCCCTATACTTTTCATTTTGACAAGAGGTAAAGGGGAAAAAAGCCCCCCAAAATTTGTAATGCAATTTCTCCCGAGTACGGAGATACCCCATATGTGGGCGCAAAGTACTCTGGGGGCGCACAACAAGGCTCAGAAGGGAGAGTGCGCCATGTACATTTGAGGTGATTTGCACAGGGGTGGCTGATTGTTACAGCGGTTTTGACAAACGCAAAAAAAGAAAAAAAAAACACATGTGACCCCATTTCGGAAACTACACCCCTCACGGAATGTAATGAGGGGTGCAGTGAGAATTTACACCCCACTGGTGTCTGACAGATCTTTGGAACAATGGGCTGTGCAAATAAAAAATTTTGTACAGCCCACTGTTCCAAAGATCTGACAGACACCAGTGGGGGGTAAATGCTCACTGTACCCCTTGTTACGTTCCTCAAGAGGTCTAGTTTCCAAAATGGTATGCCATGTGGGGGTTATTTTGCTGTCCTGGCACCATAGGGGCTTCCTAAATGCGACATGCCCCCGAGCAAAATTTGCTCTCAAAAAGCCAAATATGACTCCTTCTCTTCTGAGCATTGTAGTTCGCCCGTAATGCACTTCATGCCAACTTATGGGGTACCTCCATACTCAGAAGAGATGGGGTTACAAATTTTGGGTTTTTTTTTCTGCTATTAACCCTTGCAAAAATGTGAAATTTGGGGGGAAACACACATTTTAGTGAAAATGTATTTTTATTTTTTTACATATGCAAAAGTCGTGAAACACCTGTGGGGTATTAAGGCTCACTTAATTCCTTGTTACGTTCCTCATGGGGTCTAGTTTCCAAAATGGTATGGCATGTGTTTTTTTTTGCTGTTCTGGCACAATAGGGGCTTCCTAAATGCAACATGCCCCCCAAAAACCATTTCTGAAAAACGTACTCTCCAAAATCCCCTTGTCGCTCCTTCCCTTCTGAGCCCTCTACTGCGCCCGCCGAACACTTTACATAGACATATGAGGTATGTGCTTACTCGAGAGAAATTGGGCTACAAATATAAGTATACATTTTCTCCTTTTACCCCTTGTAAAAATTCAAAAATTGGGTCTACAAGAAAATGCAAGTGTAAAAAATGAAGATTGTGAATTTTCTCCTTCACTTTGCTGCTATTCCTGTGAAACACCTAAAGGGTTAAAACTCTGACTGAATGTCATTTTGAATACTTTGGGGGGTGCGGTTTTTATAATGGGGTCATTTGTGGGGTATTTCTAATATGAAGACCCTTCAAATCCACTTCAAACCTGAACTGGTCCCTGAAAAATAGTGAGTTTGAAAATTTTGTGAAAAATTGGAAAATTGCTGCTGAACTTTGAAGCCCTCTGGTGTCTTCCAAAAGTAAAAACACGTCAATTTTATGATGCAAACATAAAGTAGACATATTGTTGTTACGCCGAGCGCTCCGGGTCCCCGCTCCTCCCCGGAGCGCTCGCTACACTTCCCTCACTGCAGCGCCCCGGTCGGTTCCACGGACCCGGGTCGCTGCGTTACCACCTCCGGCCGGGATGCGATTCGCGATGCGGGTAGCGCCCGCTCGCGATGCGCACCCCGGCTCCCGTACCTTACTCGCTCCCCGTCAGTTCTGTCCCGGCGCGCGCGGCCCCGCTCCCTAGGGCGCGCGCGCGCCGGGTCTTTGCGATTTAAAGGGCCACTGCACCGCTGATTGGTGCAGTGGTTCCAATTAGTGTTTACACCTGTGCACTTCCCTATATCACCTCACTTCCCCTTCACTCCCTCGCCGGATCTTGTTGCCCTAGTGCCAGTGAAAGCGTTCCTTGTGTGTTCCTTGCCTGTGATTCCAGACCTTCTGCCGTTGCCCCTGACTACGATCCTTGCTGCCTGCCCCGACCTTCTGCTACGTCCGACCTTGCTTCTGTCTACTCCCTTGTACCGCGCCTATCTTCAGCAGCCAGAGAGGTTGAGCCGTTGCTAGGGGATACGACCTGGTCACTACCGCCGCAGCAAGACCATCCCGCTTTGCGGCGGGCTCTGGTGAAAACCAGTAGTGACTTAGAACCGATCCTCTAGCACGGTCCACGCCAATCCCTCTCTGGCACAGAGGATCCACTACCTGCCAGCCGGCATCGTGACAGTAGATCCGGCCATGGATCCCGCTGAAGTTCCTCTGCCAGTTGTCGCTGACCTCACCACGGTGGTCGCCCAGCAGTCACAACAGATTGCGCAACAAGGCCAACAGCTGTCTCAACTGACTGTTATGCTACAACAGTTACTACCACAGCTCCAGCAATCATCTCCTCCGCCAGCTCCTGTACCTCCTCCGCAGCGAGTGGCCGCTTCTGGAATACGACTATCCTTGCCGGATAAATTTGATGGGGACTCTAAGTTTTGCCGTGGCTTTCTTTCCCAATGTTCATTACACTTGGAGATGATGTCGGACCAGTTCCCCACTGAAAGGTCTAAGGTGGCTTTCGTAGTCAGCCTGCTGTCTGGAAAAGCCCTGGCTTGGGCCACACCGCTCTGGGACCGCAATGACCCCGTCACTGCCTCTGTACACTCCTTCTTCTCGGAAATTCGAAGTGTCTTTGAGGAACCTGCCCGAGCCTCTTCTGCTGAGACTGCCCTGTTGAACCTGGTCCAGGGTAATTCTTCCGTTGGCGAGTATGCCGTACAGTTCCGTACCCTTGCTTCAGAATTATCCTGGAATAATGAGGCACTCTGCGCGACCTTTAAAAAAGGCCTATCCAGCAACATTAAAGATGTTCTGGCCGCACGAGAAATCCCTGCTAACCTACATGAACTCATCCATCTTGCCACTCGCATTGACATGCGTTTTTCCGAACGGCGTCAGGAGCTCCGCCAGGATATGGACTCTGTTCGCACGAGGCGTTTCTTCTCCCCGGCTCCTCTCTCCTCTGGTCCCCTGCAATCTGTTCCTGTGCCTCCCGCCGTGGAGGCTATGCAGGTCGACCGGTCTCGCCTGACACCCCAAGAGAGGACACGACGCCGCATGGAGAATCTCTGCCTGTACTGTGCTAGTACCGAACACTTCCTGAAGGATTGTCCTATCCGTCCTCCCCGCCTGGAAAGACGTCCGCTGACTCCGCACAAAGGTGAGACAGTCCTTGATGTCTACTCTGCTTCTCCACGTCTTACTGTGCCTGTGCGGATGTCTGCCTCTGCCTTCTCCTTCTCTGCTGTGGCCTTCTTGGACTCTGGATCTGCAGGAAATTTCATCTTAGCCTCTCTCGTCAGCAAGTTCAACATCCCGGTGACCAGTCTCGCCAGACCCCTCTACATCAATTGTGTAAACAATGAAAGATTGGACTGTACTATACGTTTCCGCACGGAGCCCCTTCTAATGTGCATCGGATCTCATCACGAGAGGATTGAACTGTTGGTCCTCCCCAATTGCACTTCTGAAATCCTTCTTGGACTTCCCTGGCTTCAACTCCATTCCCCAATCCTGGATTGGTCCACTGGGGAGATCAAGAGTTGGGGGCCCTCTTGTTCCAAGGACTGCTTAAAACCGGTTCCCAGTAAACCTTGCCGTGTCCCTGTGCTTCCTCATGTAACCGGTCTCCCTAAGGCCTATATGGACTTTGCGGACGTTTTTTGCAAAAAACAAGCTGAGACTCTACCTCCTCACAGGCCTTATGATTGTCCCATTGACCTCCTCCCGGGCACTACTCCACCCCGGGGCAGAATCTATCCTCTGTCCGTCCCAGAGACTCTTGCCATGTCTGAATACGTCCAAGAAAATTTAAAAAAGGGCTTTATCCGTAAATCCTCCTCTCCTGCCGGAGCCGGATTTTTCTTTGTGTCCAAAAAAGATGGCTCTCTACGTCCTTGCATTGACTACCGCGGTCTTAATAAAATCACGGTTAAGAACCGCTACCCCCCTACCCCTCATCTCTGAACTCTTTGATCGTCTCCAAGGTGCCCATATTTTTTCCAAACTGGACTTAAGAGGTGCTTATAATCTCATCCGCATCAGAGAGGGGGATGAATGGAAAACGGCATTTAACACCAGAGATGGACACTTTGAGTATCTGGTCATGCCCTTTGGTCTATGCAACGCCCCTGCCGTCTTCCAAGACTTTGTTAATGAAATTTTTCGTGATCTACTATACTCCTGTGTTGTTGTATATCTGGACGATATCCTGATTTTTTCTGCCAATCTAGAAGAACACCGCCAGCATGTCCGTATGGTTCTTCAGAGACTTCGTGATAATCAACTCTATGCCAAAATAGAGAAATGTCTGTTTGAATGCCAATCTCTTCCTTTTCTAGGATACTTGGTCTCTGGCCAGGGACTACAAATGGACCCAGATAAACTCTCTGCCGTCTTAGATTGGCCACGCCCCTCCGGACTCCGTGCCATCCAACGTTTTTTGGGGTTCGCCAATTATTACAGGCAATTTATTCCACATTTTTCTACCATTGTGGCTCCTATTGTGGCTTTAACAAAAAAAAATGCCGATCCCAAGTCCTGGCCTCCTCAAGCGGAAGACGCCTTTAAACGACTCAAGTCTGCCTTTTCTTCGGCTCCCGTGCTCTCCAGACCTGACCCATCTAAACCCTTCCTATTGGAGGTTGATGCCTCCTCAGTGGGAGCTGGAGCTGTCCTTCTACAAAAAAACTCTTCCGGGCATGCTGTTACTTGTGGTTTTTTTTCCAGGACCTTCTCTCCGGCGGAGAGGAACTACTCCATCGGGGATCGAGAGCTTCTAGCCATTAAATTAGCACTTGAGGAATGGAGGCATCTGCTGGAGGGATCAAGATTTCCAGTTATTATTTACACCGATCACAAGAACCTCTCCTACCTCCAGTCTGCCCAACGGCTGAATCCTCGTCAGGCCAGGTGGTCTCTGTTCTTTGCCCGATTTAATTTTGAAATTCACTTTCGGCCTGCTGATAAAAACATTAGGGCCGATGCTCTCTCTCGTTCCTCAGATGCCTCTGAAATTGAACTCTCTCCTCAACACATCATTCCTCCTGACTGCCTGATTTCCACTTCTCCAGCCTCCATCAGGCAAACTCCTCCAGGAAAGACCTTTGTTTCTCCACGCCAACGCCTTGGGATCCTCAAATGGGGTCACTCCTCCCATCTCGCAGGTCATGCGGGCATCAAGAAATCTGTGCAACTCATCTCTCGCTTCTATTGGTGGCCGACTCTAGAGACTGATGTGGTGGACTTTGTGCGAGCCTGCACTATCTGTGCCCGGGATAAGACTCCTCGCCAGAAGCCCGCTGGTTTTCTTCATCCTCTACCTGTCCCCGAACAACCTTGGTCTCTGATTGGTATGGATTTTATTACTGACTTACCCCCATCCCATGGCAACACTGTTATTTGGGTGGTCGTTGATCGATTCTCCAAAATGGCACATTTCATCCCTCTTCCTGGCCTTCCTTCAGCGCCTCAGTTGGCTAAACAATTTTTTGTACACATTTTTCGTCTTCACGGGTTGCCTACACAGATCGTCTCGGATAGAGGCGTCCAATTTGTGTCTAAATTCTGGAGGGCTCTCTGTAAACAACTCAAGATTAAATTAAATTTTTCTTCTGCATACCATCCTCAATCCAATGGACAAGTAGAGAGAATTAACCAGATCTTGGGTGACTATTTACGACATTTTGTTTCCTCCCGCCAGGATGACTGGGCAGATCTTCTACCTTGGGCCGAATTCTCGTATAATTTCAGAATCTCTGAATCTTCCTCCAAATCTCCGTTTTTCGTGGTGTACGGCCGTCACCCTCTTCCCCCCCTCCCTACCCCCTTGCCCTCTGGTCTGCCCGCTGTGGATGAAATTTCTCGTGATCTTTCCACCATATGGAAAGAGACCCAAAATTCTCTCTTACAGGCTTCTTCTCGCATGAAGAGATTCGCAGATAAGAAAAGAAGAGCTCCTCCCATTTTTTCCCCTGGAGACAAGGTATGGCTCTCCGCTAAATATGTCCGTTTCCGTGTCCCGAGCTATAAGTTGGGACCACGCTATCTTGGTCCTTTTAAAGTTTTGTGTCAAATTAATCCTGTCTCTTACAAACTTCTTCTTCCTCCTTCTCTTCGTATCCCTAATGCCTTTCACGTCTCTCTTCTTAAACCTCTCATCCTCAACCGTTTTTCTCCTAAATCTGTTCCTCCCACTCCTGTTTCCGGCTCCTCGGACATCTTCTCTGTCAAAGAGATTTTGGCCTCTAAAAAGGTCAGGGGAAGAACTTTTTTTTTAGTGGATTGGGAGGGTTGTGGTCCAGAAGAGAGGTCCTGGGAACCTGAGGACAATATCCTGGACAAAAGTCTGATCCTCAGGTTCTCAGGCCCCAAGAAGAGGGGGAGACCCAAGGGGGGGGGTACTGTTACGCCGAGCGCTCCGGGTCCCCGCTCCTCCCCGGAGCGCTCGCTACACTTCCCTCACTGCAGCGCCCCGGTCGGTTCCACGGACCCGGGTCGCTGCGTTACCACCTCCGGCCGGGATGCGATTCGCGATGCGGGTAGCGCCCGCTCGCGATGCGCACCCCGGCTCCCGTACCTTACTCGCTCCCCGTCAGTTCTGTCCCGGCGCGCGCGGCCCCGCTCCCTAGGGCGCGCGCGCGCCGGGTCTTTGCGATTTAAAGGGCCACTGCACCGCTGATTGGTGCAGTGGTTCCAATTAGTGTTTACACCTGTGCACTTCCCTATATCACCTCACTTCCCCTTCACTCCCTCGCCGGATCTTGTTGCCCTAGTGCCAGTGAAAGCGTTCCTTGTGTGTTCCTTGCCTGTGATTCCAGACCTTCTGCCGTTGCCCCTGACTACGATCCTTGCTGCCTGCCCCGACCTTCTGCTACGTCCGACCTTGCTTCTGTCTACTCCCTTGTACCGCGCCTATCTTCAGCAGCCAGAGAGGTTGAGCCGTTGCTAGGGGATACGACCTGGTCACTACCGCCGCAGCAAGACCATCCCGCTTTGCGGCGGGCTCTGGTGAAAACCAGTAGTGACTTAGAACCGATCCTCTAGCACGGTCCACGCCAATCCCTCTCTGGCACAGAGGATCCACTACCTGCCAGCCGGCATCGTGACAATTGTATTTGTGAATAAAATAAAATAAATATTTGGAATATCCATTTTCCTTACAAGCAGAGAGCTTCAAAGTTAGAAAAATGCTAAATTTTCAAATTTTTCATCAAATTTTGGGATTTTTCACCAAGAAAGGATGCAAGTTACCACAAAATTTTACCACTATGTTAAAGTAGAATATGTCACGAAAAAACAATCTCGGAATCAGATTGATAAGTAAAAGCATTCCAGAGTTATTAATGTTTAAAGTGACAGTGGTCAGATGTTCAAAAAATGGCCGGGTCCTAAGGTGTAAAATGGCTGGGTCCTTAAGGGGTTAAAGGGGTACTCCGGTGGAAAACATTTTTTTTTTTTTTTTTAATCAACTGGTGCCAGAAAGTTAAACAGATTTGTAAGTGACTTCTATTAAAATAATATTTATCCTTCCAGTAATTATTAGCTTATATATACAACAGACAAAGTTATTTTCTTTTTGGATTGCTTTTTTTTTTTTTTTTTTTTTCTGTCCACGGTGCTCTTTGCTGACACCTCTGTCCATATCAGGAACTTTCCAGACAAGGAGAAAATCTTCATAGCAAACCTACAGTTGCAAGAAAAAAAAAACCCTTTGGAATTATATTGATTTCTGCACAAATTGGTCATAAAATGTGATCTGATCTTCATCTTAGTCACAACAATAGACAATCACAGTCTGCTTAAACTAATAACACACAAACAATAACATTTTGCTATTTTTTTTATTGAACACACCATGTAAACATTCACAGTGCAGGTGGAAAAAGTATGTGAACCCTTGGATTTAATAACTGGTTGAACCTCCTTTTGCAGCGATAACTTCAACCAAACGTTTGCTGTAGTTGCAGATAAGACATGCACAACGGTCAGGAGTAATTCTTAATTTTACAGAACAGTTTCAATTCAGCAATATTCTTGGGATGTCTGATGTGAATCGCTTTCTTAAGGTCATGCCTCAGCATCTCAATCGGGTTGAGGTCAGGACTCTGACTGGACTAGTCCAGAAGGTGTATTTTCTTCTGTTTAAGCCATTCTGTTGTTGATTTACTTTTATGCTTTGGGTCGTTGTCCTGTTGCAACATCCAACTTCTGTTGAGCTTCAGCTGGTGGACAGATGGCCTTAAATTCTCCTGCAAAATGTCTTGATAAACTTGGGAATTTTTCCTTCGATGATTGCAATCTGTCCAGGCCCTGACGCAGCAAAGCAGACCCGAACCATGATGCCCCCACCACCATACTTCATAGTTGGGATGAGGTTTTGATGTTGGTGTGCTGTGCCTCTTTTTCTCTACACATAGTGTTGTGTGTTTCTTCCAAACAACTCAACTTTGGTTTAATCTGTCCACAGAATATTTTGCCAGTACTGCTGTGGAACATCCAGGTGCCCTTGTGCAAACTGTAAATGTGCAGCAATGTTTTTTGTTTTTTTTTTGGATATCAGTGGCTTCCACTGTCGTATCTTTCCATGAAATCCATTATTGTTTAGTGTTTTATGTATCATAGATTCGCTAACAGGGATGTTAGCATATGCCAGAGACTTTTGTAAGTCTTTAGCAGACATTCTAGGATTCTTCTTCACCTCATTAAGCAGTCTGTGCTGTGCTCTTGCAGTCATCTTTATAGGACGGCCACTCCTAGAGAGAGTAGCAGCAGTGCTGAACTCCATTTATAGACAATTTGTCTTACTGTGGACCAATTAACAGCAAGGCTTTTGGAGATACTTTTATAACCCTTTACAGCTTTATGCAAGTCCTTAACCTCTTAAAGGGGTACTCCACCCCTAGACATCTTATCCCCTATACAAAGGATAGGGGATAAGATGTCTGATCGCGGGGGTCCCGCCGCTGGGGGTCCCGCCCTGTATCTGCTTCCGGCAGCGCTGGAGGTTCTGGCTTCCAACCACGGGAACAGAAGCTGGTGACGTCACAACTCCACCCCTGTGTGACAATGCAAGTCTATGGAAGGGGGCGGGACCCCCGTAATCAGACATCTTATCCTCTATCCTTTGGATAGGGGATAAGATATCTAGAGGTGGAGTACCCCTTTAAGGACGCAGGGCGTGTACGCCCTGCACCCGGTCCCGGATATAACGCGGGGTCGGTTGCGGTGGCTAACGATAGCCGGGACCCTGTGCTAATAGCGTGCGGCACCGATCGTTGTGCTGCATGCTATTAGCCCTTTTGACGGGGCAATCAAAGTTGATCACCGCGTCTAAAGCGAAAGGGAAAGCTTCCCGGCAGCTCAGTCTGGCTGATCGGGACCAACGCGATAAAATCGCAATGTCTCGATCAGCTAGGACGCGAGCGGAGGTCCCCTTACCTGCGTCCGATTGCCGATTGATTGCTCCAAACCTGAGATCCAGGCTTGAGCAATCGACCGCCCATAACACTGATCAATGCAAAGCTATGGCTTTGCAGGGATCAGTGTAAAAGATCAGTAAGCGCAGTGTTATAGCCCCCTATGGGAGCTATAACACTGCAAATAAAAAGTGCAAAAAAAAATAAATAAAGTTAATAAAAGTCATTTAACCCCTTACCTTATAAAAGTTTGAATCACCCCCTTTTCCCATAAAAAAAAAAAAAAAAGTAAATAAAAATAAACATGTGGTATCGAAATGTCCGAATTATAAAAAAAAATTGCGTATTTTTGGTCACGCTTTATATCATGAAAAAATGAATAAAAAGCGATCAACAAGTCTGATCAATACAAAAAATGGTACCGATAAAAACTTCAGATCATGGCACAAACAATGAGCCCTCACACCAGCTCGTACACCTAAAAATAAAAAAAGTTATACGGGTGAGAAGATGACAATTTTTAACGTATACATTTTCCTGCATGTAGTTATGATTTTTTTCAGAAGTACGACAAAATCAAACCTATATAAGTAGGGTATCATTTTAACCGTATGGACCTACAGAAAAAAATAAGGAGTAATTTTTACCAAAAAATGCACTGCGTAGCAACGAAAGCCCTAAAAAGTTACTGCATGGCATTATTTCTTCAATTTTGTTGCACAATGAATTTTTTTTACCGTTTTTTGCCGTTGATTTTTGGGTAAAATGTAATGTCACTGCAAAGTAGAATTGTTGGCGCAAAAAATAAGCCATCATATGGAATTTTAGGTGCAAAATTGAAAGCGTTATGATTTTTAGAAGGTGATGAAGAAAAAATGAAAATGGAAAAACCCTGCGTCCTTAAGGGATTAATCGTAGGTCTTCTGAGAGCTCTTTTTTTTGCGAGGCATCACTCACACCAGGCAATGCTTCTTGTGAAAAGCAAACTAGAACTGATGGGTGTTTTTTATAGGGCAGGGCAGCTGTAACCAACACCTCCAGTTGGATGACACCTCACTCCATTTAGCTCTTGGAGATGTCATTAGTCTAAAGGTTTACATTCTTTTTCCACCTGCACTGTGAATGTTTACATGGTGTGTTCAATAAAAACATGGTAACATTTAATTTGTGTGTTATTAGTTTAAGCAGACTGTGATTGTCTATTGTTGTGACTTAGATGAAGATCAGATCACATTTTATGACTAATTTGTGCAGAAATCCATATAATTCCAAAGGGTTCACATACTTTTTCTTGCAACTGTATACTGCTCTGGACAGTTCCTGATATGGACAGAGGTGTCAGCAGAGAGCACTGTGGACAGATAAAAAAATAAAAAAATCCAAAAAAAAAGGAACTTTCTTACAAATCTGTTTTCACTTTCTGGCACCAGTTGATTAAAAAAACAAATGTTTTCCACCGGAGTGCCCCTTTAACTCATACATGTTTTTACAGCAATATCTTAGGGGCTTTGTGCTAAGCTGCATGCCTTTTACAGCAGCAGTGTAGCCACCCAGTATGACTGCTTTTCCCCTGCACTTTTTGGTGTGTTTTTATACTGCATTTGACCAACATTTCAGTTAATATGGCACATTTGACTGCAATTTACATATTAATGTAAAACACGTCCTTTTTTCAGAAATTTTGGTCAATTTGGGTCAGAAACTTGTGTGGTAATCAGCTCTGGTACCACTAATTTGCCACAATGTGTGAACACAGCCTAAGGAGTTATGTTCTTTTTGATTAAAGTTTTAAAAAGCAAAAAATATTTTCTACCTTTTTTTCTTGTCTTAGGTTAACCAAAAAGTACCTAAGAGAACTATGCAAGCAACAGAAATTGTATACAACACCATATCTCAATGACACTTTGTACTTACACTACAAAGGTAGGCAAAAAGACCAAAGATAATTGTTTAATTCTTTCACTTTTTGGCAAGTAGCTCTGATTAGATTTGAAAGTAAGACTGACAAAAAAAAAAAAAAGAACTTGATACGTGGTGTAAAACCTTCGGCACAGTGGAAAACGCTAATGTGAACTGCACTTACCATGGGTGGTTGTACTGCTGACCAAGTACAACAATGAGGTAGCATGTATCTAGGTCATGATCTCTGCAGCCACTCCACACTCAGATGAACAGCATACAACGATCTTTCCTCCATGGAAATAGCGGGATACATTAGGCACTGAGACGAGGTAGAAGGAAAGTAAGATTTATTACCCACAATGCAATGTGTTTCACGGATTGGCCGCTTCCTCAGGTATGCCTGAGAAAGTGGCCAGTCTGTGTTGCATTGTGGGTAATAAATCTCACTTACCCTTTACCTGGTCTCAGCGCCTGATGTATCCCGCTATTTACTTGGAGGAAAGATCGTTGTTGTATATTAGATTTGAAAGTATGCCAAATTAAAGTGCTGATAGGACCCTTTTTAAAAAGTCAACTTTAAAAAAATATTAAATGTAAAATATGTGTAGCTCACTTAGGATAAAAGAAATAATGTGCTTGAGGTTAAAGGTGTTGCCTTCACCCAAAAGGCCTAATGTAATATGTAGAAATTATAAATATAAAATATTTATGTGAACCAGTCCTCAAAAGCACAGGGAAGAGAAAAAGGAAAAGACTAGTGGAGATGGGATCCAAGAAATGGTCTTTATTATATAAAAAGGATATATATGACCAATCGCCTAGCAGGGCCCTTGCTAAAGGCGAATGGCATATACTGGGTAAAAAAAAAAATAGATATAATAAAAAATACAGAATATAGTAGGATTAAAATGAAATAAATATGATGGGTAAGTAGCACCAAAGAAAATTCATTAATTAAATATCTGCTGCATATATCAGGAGAAAACGTTCTCAGTCCATATAATTCATAGGGATATTTCAATGAAAAATACACAAGAAATGTCCAGAATGAAAAGTCACAATTAGTTTGGGTGTATCCGGAGTAACGGTATATGGTAGTGAATGTAGCGACAATAGCTACAATAGGAAATTCATGGACAGGTAATGCAGACAATGTGGCAAACACTGTCAGCGATGAAGATGTCAAGTCTCGGTGCACAGCACCACTCACCCTCCTTTGGAGTCCTCAGGTCCGGGCTGGCACGGCTGAGTCCGGCACTCTGGATATCAATGCCCGCCTGGGTGGTATGCTGGGTGAGTGGCTGAATCTCCGGGGGTCCGAGTGTCCTGGGCTGGCACGGGAGGCGTCCGGCCTTGGGGAGGATGATGTACAGTGACTTCTTTTATAGGAAGCTGGCTGGGTGCAGGGAATACTTCAGTAACTGGATGTTCGGCAGGACTCTGTGCTTCCTGGTCCCTGCAGACTCAGCCGACAGGAAGTTACACTGTGCGAGATCGTTCAGTGTAACGATCTCGCACAGTGTAACTTCCTGTCGGCTGAGTCTGCAGGAACCAGGAAGCACAGAGTCCTGCCGAACATCCAGTTACTGAAGTATTCCCTGCACCCAGCCAGCTTCCTATAAAAGAAGTCACTGGACATCATCCTCCCCAAGGCCGGACGCCTCCCGTGCCAGCCCAGGACACTCGGACCCCAGGAGATTCAGCCACTCACCCAGCATACCACCCAGGCGGGCATTGATATCCAGAGTGCCGGACTCAGCCGTGCCAGCCCGGACCTGAGGACTCCAAAGGAGGGTGAGTGGTGCTGTGCACCGAGACTTGACATCTTCATCGCTGACAGTGTTTGCCACATTGTCTGCATTACCTGTCCATGAATTTCCTATTGTAGCTATTGTCGCTACATTCACTACCATATACCGTTACTCCGGATACACCCAAACTAATTGTGACTTTTCATTCTGGACATTTCTTGTGTATTTTTCATTGAAATATCCCTATGAATTATATGGACTGAGAACGTTTTCTCCTGATATATGCAGCAGATATTTAATTAATGAATTTTCTTTGGTGCTACTTACCCATCATATTTATTTCATTTTAATCCTACTATATTCTGTATTTTTTATTATATCTATTTTTTTTTTTACCCAGTATATGCCATTCGCCTTTAGCAAGGGCCCTGCTAGGCGATTGGTCATATATATCCTTTTTATATAATAAAGACCATTTCTTGGATCCCATCTCCACTAGTCTTTTACTTTTTCTCTCCCCTGTGCTTTTGAGGACTGGTTCACATAAATATTTTATATTTATAATTTTTAAAAAAATATTATTTTGTAGCCATAGGTGCCCTGATTCTAGTTAGTTGACTCTACACTTTTCTCTGAATAGTCAGATGGGCTGGAACTTCAAATAGAGATGTGAATGCTAGGCTCAGAGGGGGTGTAAGCCTAATTCAGACCCCTTGAGCCTCCATATCCCCTTTAAAATAGATAAATAATTCACACCCACCTGACTTTAAAGCCTGGTGTAAAGGGGTATTTTTAGATTTTTTTTTTTTTATTTGACTGTGCTACTGGGGCTGTAGAGTTAGTGTAGTCCATAATATGATGTCTGTCCCTGTGTGTGATGGTTTTCTCACAATTCTAATGTGATTTTCACCCCCAATATTTATTTTTAACAGCATACAAAATGACTGTTTTCTCAGATTTTTCCCAGGTTGCAATGCGGCCGAGACCTGACTCACTAGGGAGCCTGTCTGCTTCAATGGGTGGAGGGATCGCCTGGTGGGAGAGAGATCAATCTGCAACTAATGCAACAGCTGTAGGCACCCTAATTGGAAACCACAGGTCTTTTGAATGGATGCAGCTCATTTATGTTTCAATGGGTGGGGTGGCTGATGTGTGGGAGGGAGGAAAATGGAATTATGGGATTTGTAGACCAAGAAGAAAACTCAAACAGGAAATACCAGTTCACAAAAAGCTAGCCACAGTGTTATGGTAATCTCACAACATAGCCATTTAGCCTCAAGACAAGCACAGATCCTTGTCTGCCAGGTACGTACTAAAATCACCTTATGATTGATAAAAAAAAAGAATGTTGTATTAAACTGTTTTGTAAAACATTGACTACAAGCTTCTCCACTAGATATTTTTGTGCTTTCTTTTCTGTGCTGCCAGATATTGCTCATAGAAGGTTTGTTCTCCACACTGTAGGATTTATGCGTTTGGAAAATCTGGAGGAATACACAGGTCTGAAATGCCTTTGGCTGGAATGTAACGGTCTGCAGAGAATTGAGAATTTGGAAGCGCAAAACGAACTGTGTTGTCTTTTTTTACATCAAAACATCCTTAACAAGATTGAGAATCTTGAACACCTTCAAAAACTTGACACCCTTAACCTCTCTAACAATTATATCAAGACTATAGAAAACCTATGTGAGTGCCAAACTTTTGCCTGTCTGTTTATCGATATGGGTGGAATGATAATGGTAATTAGAGATGAGCGAACTTACAGTAAATTCGATTCGTCACGAACTTCTCGGCTCGGCAGTTGATGACTTTTCCTGCGTAAATTAGTTCAGCCTTCAGGTGCTCCGGTGGGCTGGAAAAGGTGGATACATTCCTAGGAAAGAGTCTCCTAGGACGGTATCCACCTTTTCCAGCCCACCGGAGCACCTGAAAGCTGAACTAAGTTATGCAGGAAAAGTCATCAACTGCCGAGCCGAGAAGTTCGTGACGAATCTAATTTACTGTAAGTTCGCTCATCTCTAATGGTAATCTTATAGGTCTGGCTTATACTCTCATGTAAAACTAGAAAAATGAATAGATGGTAATCTAAGATGGCCATATATGGTACATTACTTAAAAATCAGGTGAGTTCATCTCATTTTGGTGGAGTCGGTGTGTATGAAAGTTTATAACTCCCCCAAAGAAGGGTTGAATTTCAGCATACCCCATCATTTTTAATTAGGGCCATATTACACAGAGCGATTATCAGCATGTGTAATAGGACATGAGATTGTCCGACAAATGAGCAAATGCTCCTTTGCCTGCAGATCGCTTTGCTCTGACTTTGCTCTGAAAAATAATCTTTCATTGGCTGCATATCTTCCCACGTAATAGGGGTGTGCGGCTGATGCATAATGAAAGCAGAGGGCAGCACAAATAATACAGTGATCATTCGTGCAGCCCTCCCTGCTTTGTGCTCCAGACTTGTAATAGGCTCAGTAAATGAATACCGATATACAAGATCAGAACTTTTTTAAATTGCTCACTGGCACATGTAATAGGCCCTATTCCCTCATTCTAATTTTTTTTTTAAATGCATGCACAGCCATGTTTTAGGATAGAAAAAATAGCTGTTGACTGAACTAACATTCGTCCAACACATTCAACACGTTCATCCAATGCATTTAAAAAGTCTTCAGACCCTTTCACTTTTTTCAAATATCGTTATGTTGAGACCTTGAGCCAAAATAATATGGCTGGCCGTCTCTCCAACCTGAGTAATCAGGGGAGAGGAGCCTTGATAAGAGAGGAGACCGAGAACACAATAATCATTCTGGCTGCGCTCCAAAGATCCTGTGTGCAGATGGGAGAAACTTCCAGAAGGTAAACCATCACTGCAGTGCTCCACCAATCTAGCTTTATTGCATGAACAGAAAGAAGCCTCAGTACAGTGTTTCCCAACCAGGGTGCCTCCAGGTGTTCCAAACTACAACTCCCAGAATAGTCCAGGCATTCTGGGAGTTGTAGTTTTGCAACCCCTGGAGGCACCCTGGTTGGGAAACACTGCCTTAGTAACAGACAAATGAATGCTGCCTGGACTTTACTAAAGAAAAAAAAAAAAAAAATAAAGGACTAAAGGACTTTCACAAAGTTGTAAAGGGTTGGCACTCAGGTGAGTAGCGGTGCTCGCGGAAAGCTGGGTACCTGAAAGGTGAAATAATCCCGACACTCGCTTGTTTCTTATGCAAATAGTAACGTGTTTTATTCACACAGTACAAATCACGTACAATAACATCGCGTTTCGGCCAATGCCTTTGTCAGTCTTAGAAAGGCATTGGCCGAAACGTGTTGTTGTAATTGTAAGTGATTTGCACCGTGTGAATAAAACACGTTACTATTTGCATAAGAAACAAGCGAGTGTCGGGATTATTTCACCTTCTAAAGGACTTTCAGACTGTAAGAAACAAGATGTTCTGGTCTGATGAAACAAAGAATGGCCTCAATTTTAAGCATCATGTCTGGGGGAGACCAGGCACTGGGAATAACCTACCCAATACCATTCCTACAATGAAGCATGTTGGTGGTAGCATCATGCTGTGGGGGTGTTTTTCAGCAACAGGGATAGTGAGACAGGTCATAAATGAGGGAAAGCTAAATGGAGCAAGCTAAGTGCAGAGATATTCTTAATGAAATCCTGATCCAGAGTGCTCTGGACCTCAGACTAGGTCGAAGGTTCACTTTCCAAGAAGACAATGAGGGGGATTTATCAAGACCTGTGTAGAGGAAAAGTTGCCTAGTTTCCCATAGCAACCAATCAGATTGCTTCTTTCATTTAAAAGCCTCTGAGGAATGAAAGATGTGATCTGATTGGTTTCTATGGGCAACAAGGGGTACTCCGGTGAAAAACTTTATTTATTTATTTATTTTTAAATCAACTGGTGCCATAAAGTTAAACAGAATTTTAAATTACTTCTATTTACAAATCTTAATCCTTCCAGTACTTTTCAGCTGCCCTATAATACAGAGGAAGTTCTTTTCTTTTTGAATTTTTCTGTCTGACCACAGTGCTCTCTGCTGACACCTCTGTTCATGTCATGAACTGTCCAGAGCAGGAGAGGTTTGCTATGGGGAATTGTTCCTGACATGGACAGAGGTGTCAACAGAGAGCACTATGGTCAGACAGAAAATAAATGAACTTTCTCTGTATTATACAGCAGCTGATAAGTACTGGATGGATTAAGATTGTTAAATAGAAGTAATTTACAAATCTGTTTAACTTTCTGGCACCAGTTAATAAAAAATAAAAGTTCCACGGAGTACCCCTTTAACCCCTTAAGGACAATGGACGTACTCCTACGCCCCCGTTTCCGAGTCCTTAAGGACCGAGGACGTAGGAGTACGTCCTGTCCTTTCCCGGCCCCCGCCGCTAGCCGGAGGGGAGCCAGTGCCCGATGCCTGCTGAAATCGTTCAGCAGGCATCGCGGCATATCGCCCAGGGGGGTCATTATGCCCCCCCATGTCGGCGATGGCCGCAGATCGCTGGACAATTCAGTCCAGCGATCTGCGGCGATTCCGGGTCAATCGGGTCTCCAGTGACCCGGTGACCCGGAATTACTGGCTGATCGGGGCCGTCAGAGACGGCCCCGAACAGCCAGAGCCTGCAGGGGTGAGGTGGCACTCACGATCGCCCTGATTCGTCGGCCGCCTGATCAGGGCGCCTGCTGCGGGTGTCACTCCCGCACCCGCTCCGCCCCTCTTCCGGAGGACGTGAGCGGGTGCGGGACGTGCACCCCTGGTGCTGGGGACCCCGATCCCCGGCGTTAATGTTGGGATCGGGGCCCCAGGAGCGGCGGCGGCGGGACTGACCTGTGCGGCGATCAAGCAGCAGCAGGAGGTGAGTGACAGCCTCCTGCTGTTGCTTAGCAACAGCTCCCAGCATGCAAAAAGGGCATGCTGGGAGCTGTAGTTATGCAACAGGAGGAGGCAGACCACCACAACTCCCAGCATGCACTTATGGGCATGCTGGGACTTATGGTTTTGCAACAGCTGGAGGCACATTCTTTCTATGGAAAAGTGTACCTTCAGCTGTTGTGTAACTACAACTCCCAGCTTGCACAAACAGCTTAAGTGCATGCTGGGAGTTGTAGTGGTGCATCTGCTGGTTGCATAACTACAACTCCCAGCATGCCCGTTGGCTGTCGGTGACTGCTGAGAGTTGTAGTTTTGCAACAGCTGAAGGCACACTGAGTTAAGTAGCAAACCAGTGTGTCTCCAGCTGTTGCATAACTACAATCCCCAGCATCCCCAGCCAAAGTAGTATGCCTCCCGCTGTTGCATAACTACAACACCCAGCATGCCCTTCCGCTGTCCGTACATGCTGGGGGTTGTAGCTTTTGCAACAGCTGAAGGCACACTGGTTGCAAAACACTGAGTTTGTTGCCAAACTCTGTGTTTCACAACCTGTGTGTCTCCAGCTGTTGCAAAACTACAACTTCTAGCATGCACTGATAGACCGTACATGCTGGGAGTTGTAGTTTTGCAACAGCTGGATGTTCCCCCCCCCCCCAATGTGAATGTACAGGGTACACTCACATGGGCAGAGGATTACAGTAAGTATCCGGCTGCAAGTTTGAGCTGCAGCAAATTTTGTGCTGCAGCTCAAGCTGCCAGCGAGAAACTACTGTGAACCCCCGCCCGTGTGACTGTACCCTAAAAACACTACACTACCACAAAATAAAATAAAAAGTAAAAAAACACTACATATACACATACCCCTACAATAAAAATGAAAAACGTCTGGTACGCCACCGTTTCCAAAACGGAGCCTCCAGCTGTTGCAAAACTACAACTACCAGCATGCACTTATAGACCCTACATGCTGGGAGTTGTAGTTTTGCAACAGCTGGATGTCCCCCCCCCCCCCCCCCAATGTGAACGTACAGGGTACACTCACATGGGCGGAGGATTACAGTAAGTATCCGGCTGCAAGTTTGAGCTGAGGCAAATTTTCTGTCGCTGCTCAAACTGCCAGCGAGAAACTACTGTGAACCCCCCGCCCGTGCGACTGTACCCTAAAAACACTACACTACACTAACACAAAATAAAATAAAAAGTAAAAAACACTACATATACACATACCCCTACACAGCCCCCCTCCCCAATAAAAATGAAAAACGTCTGATACGCCACTGTTTCCAAAACGGAGCCTCCAGCTGTTGCAAAACAACTACTCCCAGTATTACCAGACAGCCACTGACTGTCCAGGCATGCTGGGACTTTTACAACAGCTGGAGGCACCCTATTTGGGAATCACTGGCGTAGAATACCCCTATGTCCACCCCTATGCAATCCCTAATTCAGGCCTCAAATGTGCATGGCGCTCTCACTTTGGAGCCCTGTCGTATTTCAAGGCAACAGTTTAGGGTCACATGGGGTATCGCCGTACTCGGGAGAAATTGTGTTACAAATTATGGGGGGTATTTTCTGCTATTACCCTTTTTAAAAATCTAAAATTTTTGGGAAACCAACATTTTAGGTAAAATTTTTTTATTTTTTTTTACATATGCAAAAGTTGTGAATCACCTGTGGGGTATTAAGGTTCACATTACCCCTTGTTACGTTCCCCGAGGGGTCTAGTTTCCAAAATGGTATGCCATGTGGGTTTTTTTTTGCTGTCCTGGCACCATAGGGGCTTCCTAAATGCGGCATGCCCCCAGAGCAAAATTTGCTTTCAAAAAGCCAAATGTGACTCCTTCTCTTCTGAGACCTGTAGTGCGCCAGCAGAGCACTTCTCACCCCCATATGGGGTGTTTTCTGAATCGGGAGAAATTGGGTTTCAAATTTTGGGGGGTATTTTCTGCTATTACCCTTTTTTAAAAATGTAAAAATTTTGGGAAACCAAGCATTTTAGGTAAAAAAAATTTTTTTTTAACATATGCAAAAGTCGTGAAACACCTGTAGGATATTAAGGTTCACTTTACCCCTTTTTACGTTCCCCGAGGGGTCTGGTTTCCAAAATGGTATGCCATGTGTTTTTTTTTTGCTGTCCTGGCACCATAGGGGCTTCCTAAATGCGGCATGCCCCCAGAGCAAAATTTTCTTTCAAAAAGCCAAATGTGACTCCTTCTCTTCTGAGACCTGTAGTGCGCCAGCAGAGCACTTTTCACCCCCATATGGGGTGTTTTCTGAATCGGGAGAAAGTGGGCTTCAAATTTTGGGGGGTATTTTCTGCTATTATCCTTTTTAAAAATGTAAAATTTTTGGGAAACCAAGCATTTTAGGTAAAACATTATTTTTATATTTTTTTTTAACATGCAAAAGTCGTGAATCACCTGTGGGGTATTAAGGTTCACTTTACCCCTTGTTACGTTCCCTGAGGGGTCTAGTTTCCAAAATGGTATGCCATGTGGTTTTTTTTTTTTTGCTGTCCTGGCACCATAGGGGCTTCCTAAAGGTGACATGCCCCCCAAAAACCATTTGACGCTCCTTCCCTTCTGAGCCCTCTACTGCGCCCGCCGAACAATTAACATAGACATATGAGGTATGTGCTTACTCGAGAGAAATTGGGTTTCAAATACAAGTAAAAATTTTCTCCTTTTTACCCCTTGCAAAAATTCTAAAATTGGGTCTACAAGAACATGCGAGTGTAAAAAATGAAGATTGTGAATTTTCTCCTTCACTTTTCTGCTATTTCTGTGAAACACCTAAAGGGTTAATACACTTATTGAATGTCATTTTGAATACTTTGGTGGGTGTAGTTTTTATAATGGGGTCATTTATGGGGTATTTCTAATATGAAGACCCTTCAAATCCACTTCAAACCTGAACTGGTCCATGAAAAATAGCGAGTTTGAAAATTTTGTGAAAAATTTCCAAATTGCTGCTGAACTTTGAAGCCCTCTGGTGTCTTCCAAAAGTAAAAACTCATAAATTTTATGATGCAAACATAAAGTAGACATATTGTATATGTGAACCCAAAAATGTTTTATTTTGAATATCCATTTTCCTTACAAGCAGAGAGCTTCAAAGTTAGAAAAATGCAAAATTTTAATTTTTTTCATCAAATTTGGGGATTTTTCACCAAGAAAGGATGCAAGTTACCATCAAATTTTACCACTAAGTTAAAGTAGAATATGTCACGAAAAAACAATCTCGGAATCAGAATGATAACTAATAGCATTCCAGAGTTATTAATGTTTAAAGTGACAGTGGTCAGAATTGCAAAAAACGCTCCTGGTCCTTAAGGTGTAAAATGGCCTGGTCCTTAAGGGGTTAAGGACCAAGGACGTACCGGTACGTCCTTGGTCCTGCTCTTCTGATATAACGCGGGGTTACACAGTAACCCCGCGTCATATCACGGCGGGCCCGGCGTCATAGTGAAGCCGGGACCCGCCTCTAATAGCGCGCAGCGCCGATCGCGGCGCTGCGCGCTATTAACCCTTTAGCCGCGCGCTCAGAGCTGAGCCGCGCGGCTAAAAGTGAAAGTGAAAGTTCCCGGCTTGCTCAGTCGGGCTGTTCGGGATAGCCGCGGCTAATCGCTGCATCCCGAACAGCTGACAGGACAGCGGGAGGGCCCCTTCCTGCCTTCTCGCTGTCTGATCGCCGAATGACTGCTCAGTGCCTGAGATCCAGGCATGAGCAGTCATGCGGCAGAATCGTTGATCACTGGTTTCTTATGAGAAACCAGTGATCAGCATAGGAGATCAGTGTGTGCAGTGTTATAGGTCCCTATGGGACCTATAACACTGCAAAAAAAAGTGAAAAAAAAGTGAATAAAGATCATTTAACTCCTCCCTTGAATCACCCCCCTTTTCCAATAAAAAAAAAAAAACACAGTGTAAATAAAAATAAACATATATGGTATCACCGCGTGCGGAAATGTCCAAATTATAAAAATATATCATTAATTAAACCGCTCGGTCAATGGCGTGCGCGCAAAAAAATTCCAAAGTCCAAAATAGTGCATTTTTGGTCACTTTTTATATCATTTAAAAATGAATAAAAAGCGATCAATAAGTCCTATCAATGCAAAAATGGTACCGTTAAAAACTTCAGATCACGGCACAAAAAATTAGCGCTCATACCGCCCCATACACGGAAAAATAAAAAAGTTATAGGGGTCAGAAGATGACAATTTTAAACGTATTAATTTTCCTGCATGTAGTTATGATTTTTTCCAGAAGTCCGACAAAATCAAACCTATATAAGTAGGGTATCATTTTAATCGTATGGACCTACAGAATAAAGATAAGGTGTCATTTTTACCAAAAAATGTACTACGTAGAAACGGAAGCCCCCAAAAGTTACAAAACATCGGTTTTTTTTTTTCAATTTTGTCGCACAATGATTTTTTTCCCCACTTCACCGTAGATTTTTGGGCAAAATGACTGACGTCATTACAAAGTAGAATTGGTGGCGCAAAAAATAAGCCATCATATGGATTTTTAGGTGCAAATTTGAAAGAGTTATGATTTTTTAAAGGCAAGGAGCAAAAAACGAAAATGCAAAAACGGAAAAAACCCCGGTCCTTAAGGGGTTAAGCAAAGACACAGCCTCTCAACTCTGAATGTCCTTGAGTGGCCCAGCCAGAGCCCTGACTTAAACCCAGTTGAATACTCTGGAAAGACCTGAAAATGACTTTCATACAACAGTCCTCATTCAACCTGACAGAGCTTGAGATGATGTACCAGGAAAAGATCAGAAAACCCCTTAATCCGGGTGTACAAACCTTGTAGGACTGAAGGCTGTAATTGTTGCCAAAGGGGCTTTAATCCCTTCCCGACCCATGACATACATGTACGTCATGGTGTGGCCCCTCGTCATAGTGGATCAGGCCCGGCACCTAGCAACAGCCAGGACCCGTGGCTAATAGTGCGCGGCACTGATCGCGGTGCTGCATGCTATTAACCCTTTAGATGCGGCGTTCAAAGTTGATTGCCACGTCTAAAGTGAAAGTTAATAAATGCCGGTTAGCTAGGGGCAGTTTGGGATCGCTGCGGTGAAATTGCGGCATCCTGAACAGCTGTAGGACACGAGGAGGGTCCCCTTAACTGCCTCCTGGTGTCTGATCGCCGAATTACTGCTTAGTTTCTGAGATCCAGGCTTGAGCAGTCAAGCGGCAGAATCATTGAGCAATATTATCCTATGGGATAACAATGCTCAATGTAAAAGATCAGTGTGTGCAGTGTTATATGGGAGCTATAACATTGCAAAAAAAAGTGACAAAAAAAAAGTTAATAAAGATCATTTAACCCCTTCCCTAATAAAAGTAAGAATCATCCCCCTTTTCTTATTTAAAAAAAAACAACGGTGTAAATTATTATCTAAACTAGTACATGAATTGCAGGAGGAATTGGGGTCTAAAGTAGTACATGGATTGCATGATAAAACTTACCAGGAAAGGTTAAAGGACCTTAACATGTATAGCTTGGAAGAAAGAAGAGACAGAGGGGATATGATAGAGACTTTTATATACATAAAGAGAATCAACACGGTAATGGAGGAGAGCATATTTAAAACTACTACAAGAGGACATAGTTTTAAATTAGAGGGGCAAAGGTTTAAAAGTAATATCAGGAAGTATTACTTTACTGAGAAAGTAGTGGATGCATGGAATAGCCTTCCTTCAGAAGTGGTCGCTGCAAATACAGTGAAGAAGTTTAAGCATGCATGGGATAGGCATAAGGCTATCCTTCATATAAGGCTGGGTTCACACTACGTTTTGTCCCATACGGGAGCGCATACGGCAGGAGGGAGCTAAAACCTCGCGCTCCCGTATGTGACTGTATGCGCTCCCGTATGCCATTCACTTCAATGAGCCGACCGGAGTGAAACGTTCGGTCCGGTCGGCTCATTTTTGCGCCGTATGCGCTTTTACAACCGGACCTAAAACCGTGGTCAACCACGGTTTTAGGTCCGGTTGTAAAAGCGCATACGGCGCAAAAATGAGCCGACCGGACCGAACGTTTCACTCCGGTCGGCTCATTGACGTGAATGGCATACGGGAGCGCATACGGTTACATACGGGAGCGCGAGCTTTTAGCTCCCTCCTGCCGTATGCGCTCCCGTATGGGACAAAACGTAGTGTGAACCCACCCTAATATAGGGCCAGGGACTATTGATAGAATTCAGATTATTGGGCAGACTAGATGGGCCAAATGGTTCTTATCTGCCGACACATTCTATGCTTCTAAATAAAAATAAACATATATGGTATCGCCACGTGCGGAAATGTCCGAATTATAAAAATATATCATTAATTAAACCGCATGGTTAATGGCATACGCGCAAATAAATTCCAATAGTGTATTTTTGGTCACTTATTATATCTTGAAAATCAAAAAGTCCGATCAATGTAAAAAATGGTACCGCTAAAAACTTCACATCACGATACAAGAAATGAGTCCTCATACCGCCCCGTACGCGGAAAAATTAAAATGTTATAGGGGTCAGAAAATGACAATTTTAAACATAAAAATTTTCCTGCATGTAGTTAGGATTTTTTTTCCAGAAGTACGACAAGATCAAACCTACAAAAGTAGGGTATCATTTTAATCGTATGGACCTACAGAATAAAGATAAGGTGTCATTTTTACTGAAACATGTACTGTGTAGAAACGGAAGCCCCCAAAATTTACAAAATGGTGTTTTTTCTTCAATTTTGTCGCACAATGAATTTTTTTTTTCCATTTCGTCGTAGATTTTTGGGTAAAATGACTGATGTCATTACAAAGTAGAATTGGTGGTGCAAAAAATAAACTAACTCAGATTATATTCCCTAACTACTACTTACACCCCTCCTGCCTTCGAAAAAATTTCTGAGCTTTAAAAAGCTCTGTATCATACCTTCATCATAATTCACATTGTGTAAACTCCTGGCAGGAGAAAGTGCGTGTTCCCCAGCAGGCACGACATCACTGAAGCCTGCGAGAGCTGTGCCTTGCCATTCCCTGCACGTACTTCCTAAGTTTGGTCTCCTGCCAGGCTGGGAGGAGACCGATCTAACTGTTTGACAGAGAACAGAACAGAGCCACCTAGTAGACGTTTTTCAATTTCATTAAAATACATATAAAGGTTGCTATTTACTTGCTATTAAAATTTTCATACATAAGTGTCTTATAATTACATAAGGAACGATATAAAAGTTTAGTTTGGTGACAGGTACTCTTTAACTAAGAACGACAATGGACGTAAATGTACGTCATGGTGCCGTGGTACTTAACACACCATTACGTACATTTCCGCTCCGCCATGACCATGAGCATCATGTGTGGCAGGTCCCGGCTGCTATCAGCAGCCAGGGACCTGCCGGTAAAGGCAGACATCCGCGATTGCGCGGATGTCCGCCATTAACCCCTCAGATGCCATGATCAATACAGATCAGGGCATCTGCGGCAGTGCGGTACTTTTTAAATGGATGATCGGATCGCCCGCAGTGCTGCCGCGGGGATCCGGTCACCCATAATGGCTTCCGTCCATCTCCAAGGGTCTTCTGCTCTGGTCTGATATTGAGCAGTCCAGAGCAGAAGATCACCGATAACACTGATAAGTGCTATGCCCAATGCATAGCACTGAACAGTATTAGAAATAAAATTATTGCTATAAATAGTCCCCTATGGGGACTATTAAAGTGTAAAAAAAAAAAAAAAAAAAAAAACAAAGGGAAAAATAAAAAGTAAAAAAATTTGTAAAATCCCCTCCCCAATAAAAACGTAAATCATCCATTTTTCCCATTTTACCCCCATAATAGCGTAAAAAAAAAATTTTTATAAACATAATTTTGGTATAGAGGCGTGCGTAAAAGTCTGAACTACCAAAATATATTGTTAATTATCCCGTACGTTGAACAGCTTAAACGTAAAAAAATAAAAAATTGCTGCATTTTTGTCACATTTTTACAAAAAAAAAAAATTATAAAAAAATGTATAAATAGTAAAACCTAAGCAAAAGTAGTACCGATAAAAACTACAGATCACGGCGCAAAAAATGAGCCCTCATACCGCCCCATATACGGAAAAATGTTATAGGTGGTCAAAATAGGCCAATTTTAAACCTACAAATTTTGTTAAAATAGTTTGAGATTTTTTTTAAGCAGTACAATTATAGAAAAGCATACATCATGGGTATCACTTTAATCGTATTAACCCACAGAATAAAGAAAACACGTAATTTTTACCATAAAGTGTACACCGTGAAAACAAACCCTTCCAAAATTTGCTAAATTGCTTTTTTCTCTTCAATTTTCCCACATAAATAATATTTTTTAGGTTGCGCCGTACATTTTATGGTTAAATGAGTGATGTCATTACAAAGTAAAATTTGTGACGCAAAAAACAAGCCCTAATATGGGTCTATGGCTGGAAATTGGTGGAAAGAGTTATGAATTTTAGAAGGCGAGGAGGATAAAACGAAAATGCACGAAAAAAATTAGCTTGGTCCTCAAATTGGTACTCCCGTGGGAAACTTTTTTTTTTTTTTTAAATCAACTGGTGCCAGAAAGTTAAACAGATTTGTAAATTACTTCTATTAAAAAATCTTAATCCTTCCAGTACTACTAAAGAGAAATCCAAAAAATAAATGCATTTCCTCTGATGTCATGACCACATTGCTCTCTGCTGACCTCTGCTGTCCATTTTAGGAACTGTCCAGAGCAGAGGAAAATCCCCATAGCAAACATATGCTGCTCTGGACAGTTCCTAAAATGGACAGCAGAGGTCAGCAGAGAGCACTATTGTCATGACATCAGAGGAAATGCATGTCTTTTTTGGATTTCTCTTTAGTATACAGACCCTAAAAAGTACTGGAAGGATTAAGATTTTTTAATAGAAGGGATTTACAAATCTGTTTAACTTTCTGGAAACAGTTGATGTAAAAAAATAAAAAAAAAGTTTTCCACGGTAGTACCCCTTTAAGGCCAAAATGGGCCTGGTCCTTAAGGGGTTAAAGCGTCTGAATACTTATGTCCATGAAATATTTTGTTTTTACTTTGTCATTATGGGGTATTTAGTGCAGAATGATGAGAAAATGTCTTCTTTTTATTTTAGCACAAGGCTGCAACTTAACAAAAATGAAAGGGTCTGAAGACTTTAGTATCTCAAGTATGGCCAGTTCAAGTTTGCACTTACTAGCTGCATTCATATGTGACCTGAGCATTTATCACATTTCATTTAATGGTAATAGGGCATTCTGAATCTTGACATTTATGGCCTAGGATACATCATAAATGTAATATAGTAGGTGTTTCTTTCCACCTGTTACCACCTATTACCTCCTATTGAGAGAATGAGACTTAATGAGAAAGCAGCAAGCATGCTTAATCTTCTCTCTCTTAACAGTCTATAAATGTTATGTAAACCACAAAACTGTTATGTCTTTTTGTATTCTACACTAAGAGATATTCAGGCACAATAGTAAAAGTTTGGAGCTCAATTCTAACTTGATACTTTGTGATCTTTGTATTCCAGCTTGTCTTCCGGTCCTGAACACTTTACAGATCGCTCACAATCAGTTACATACAGTAGAAGATATAGAGCACCTTCAGGAATGTCCCAGCATTAGTATACTTGATTTATCCCACAATAAACTGGATGATCCTGCAGTAATCGATATCCTGGAAAAAATGCCTAACTTGGTAAATTGTAAAAGAAGCTGGAAGCAAGCATTATTCATCTTACTCTACTACCATTTTTCTACATTGCTTGTGAGGATTGATAAATACTGGGTGAATTAGGATGCATTAACACTACGTTTTAGCAATCCAGCTGCCATAACCGGTGGGGAAATTTAAACCTGCCACTGACGTATCCCCGTCGGACCCGCGCTGTATACCATTCATCTGAATGACCTGGACGGAGTCAGTTTTTTTTTCCAGACTGAAAACTGTGGCAGTCACTATATGACTCCGGTCAGCTCATTCAAATGAATAAAAAAAAAAAAGCACGGGTACGGCAGGGATACGGTAGTGGCTAGTTTTTAAATTTCCTTGCCAGATTGGTAAAACAGTGTGAATGTAGTCTAAAACAGACAGATTACTTTCAATACCAGTATATATATGGTTTTATTTATGATCTATTTCTTAAATGGTGTTTCAACCCCTTAAGGACATGCGCCGTAAAGGTATGGCGCAGCATAGTGTCACTTAGCGCACAGCGCCGTACATTTACGGCGCAGCTGTGCCGCAAGCGCAGGAGATGCGGTCTCCTCATTCCTGGCGGGTTACGGCAGCTGTCATTAGCCGCGGACCCGCCGGTAATGGCGGACATCATTGATCACGCTGATGTCTGCCATTAACCCCTCAGATGCCGTGATTATGGCATCTGCGGCACTTAAAATGGCTGATCTGATCGCCCGCGGCGATTGCTCTGTAGTCCCCTATGGGGACTAGAAAAGTGTAAAATAAACTATAAATATATAATGTTAACAATCCTGAACGGCGTAAACGTTAAAAAAAAAGTCAAACATTTCTGCTTTTTTGTCACATCAAACTGCAAATTTTTTAAATAAAAAGCAATCAAAAAGTCACATATATGCAAGCATGGTACCAAAACATACTACAGATCATGGCACAAAAATTAGCCCTCACACATCCCTGAATACGGAAAAATAAGAAAGTTAGAGGTGGTTAAAATAAGGCAATTTTAAACATACTGATTTTGTAAAAAAAAAAGTTTGAGATTTTTTTAAAGCAGTACAGTAATATAAATGCATGTAACCTTGGGTATCATTTTAATCGTATTGACCCAGAGAATAAAGAAAACATGTATTTTTACCGCAAAGTGTACAGTGTGAAAACGATCTACCAGGCTTGCTATCTTTGCTCTACTCCCGCTTAAATGCTCCGCCTGCTGATACCAAGCTGAGATTTATGTTAGCATGGGAAAGTGATTTACACACTACCATGACTATTACGCAATGGCTTGATGGGTGTGCGGTTCTGGGCAGGGGTAGCTGGCAGGTGTGCTTAATGGAGATGGCCCTCTAAGTCCTCCATCTGACCTATTTGGTACCAGTTAAGATTACATATTATTTACCCTTCAGTATCGCCACTATGTTTCCGTATGAGGGGTACGATCTACCATACATGGTGGTCTTGTCCAATAGTCTCTGCATTTTGGACACAAGTGTTAGACCTTCTTGATTCCGTTTTATCTGTACGAGTTCCTAGGACTCCTGCCTTCTGCCTGCTAGGCTGTAGACCCAATAGGATGCGATACAAGATTTTTCGACTTGCACAATATATCCTATCCTGGCAGCTAGTATACATATTGCCTCTCAATGGAAGCAAATGGTTCTGAGATTGGGGGAGGTAATCTCTAGAATTAACTTAATTTTACTGTATGAAAAGCTGTCAGAGAGGATACGGTAGATAGTTTTCATGCCTTGTGGGACCCTTGGTTGTCATCCCACCATTGCCATTATATGACTCATTGTCTGTCGCTGTATTAAACATCCTCTGTCTGATTTATCTGCAGGTGTCGGTCACTCTCGACTTTTGCCTACAGTGGGCATCAAAAGTTTGGGCACCCCAGGTAAAAATTTGTATTAATGTGCATAAAGAAGCCAAGGTAAGATGAAAAAATTCTCCAAAAGGCATCAAATTACAGATTAGACATTCTTATAATATGTCAACAAAAGTTAGATTTTATTTCCATCATTTACACTTTTAAAATAACAGAAAAAAAATGGCGTCTGCAAAAGTTTGGACACCCTGCAGAATTTATAGCATGCACTGCCCCCTTTGCAAAGCTGAGACCTGCCAGTGTCATGAATTGTTCTCAGTCATCATCTGGGAAGACCAGGTGATGTCAATCTCAAAGGTTTTAAATGCCCAGACTCATCTGACTTTGCCCCAACAATCAGCACCATGGGTTCTTCTAAGCACTTGACTAGAAATCTGAAACTGAAAATAGTTGACGCTCACAAAGCTGGAGAAGGCTATAAGAAGATAGTAAAACGTTTTCACATGTCAATATCCTCTGTTCGTAATGTAATTAAGAAATGGCAGTCATCAGGAACAGTGGAAGTTAAAGCAAGATCTGGAAGGCCAAGAAAAATATCAGAAAGAACAGCTTGCAGGATTGTGAGAAAAACTATTTAAAACCCACGTTTGACTGCACAATCCCTCCAGAAAGATCTGGAAGACTCTGGAGTTGTGGTACACTATTCCACTATAAAGATATACTTGTATAAATATGATCTTCATGGAAGAGTCATCAGAAGAAAACCTCTTCTACGCCCTCACCACAAAAATCAGCATTTGAACTTTGCAAATGAACAAATAGACAAGCCTGATGCATTTTGGAAACAAGTTCTGTGGACCGATGAGGTTAAAATTGAACTTTTTGGCCGGAATGAGCAAAGGTACATTTGGAGAAGAAGGGGAACAGAATTTAATGAAAAGAACCTCTGTCCAACTGTTAAGCATAGGGGTGGATCAATCATGCTTTGGGGTTGTATTGCAGCCAGTGGTACAGGGAACATCTCACGGGTAGAAGGAAAAAATGGATGCAATAAAATTTCAGCAAATTTTGGAACTTGATTTCATCTGTGAAAAAGCTGAAGTTAAAGAGAGGATGACTTCTACAAATGGATAATGATCCTAAACACACCTCGAAATCCACGGGGGATTACATCAAGAGGCGTAAACTGAAGGTTTTGCCATGGCCTTCACAATCTCCTGACCTCAGCATAATTGAAAATCTATGGATAGACCTTAAAAGAGCAGTGCGTGACAGACAGCCCAGAAATCTCAAAGAACTGGAAGACTTTTGTAAGGAAGAATGGGCAAAGATACCTCAAACAAGAATTGAAAGACTCTTGGCTGGCTACAAAAAGTGTTTACAAGCTGTGATACTTGCCTAAGGGGGCAGTACAAGATATTAACTCTGCAGGGTGCCCAAACTTTTGCAGATGCCATTTTTTTGTTTTCTGTTATTTTGAAAGTGTAAATGATGGAAATAAAATCTAACTTTTGTTGACATATTATAAGAATGTCTAATCTGTAATTTGATGCCTTTTGGAGATTTTTTCCATCTTTCCTTGGCTTCTTTATGCACATTAATAAATTTTTTTACCTGGGGTGCCCAAACTTTTGACCCCCACTGTATGTCTCATTATTCTGTACTTTGTGGCCAAAGGCCGCTCTTGTATTGAGCATTTTTATGCAGACCAGTTTTTTACTTCTCTGCTTTACATGTGTGCCAATGTACGTTGAGTTCCATCTGGTCCCCGGACCGGTATTATTTGTATTTTGAAAGCTGTAATTTTGACGTCTTTTAATAAAAGCTTCATGGTTTGACTATTAAAACAATCCCTCATATGGGTCTGGGAATGGAAATATAAAAGAGTTATGAATTTTAGAAAGCGAGGAGGAAAAAACGAAAACGCAAAAATAAAATTGGCTGTGTCCTTAAGGTCAAAATGGGCTGTGTCCTTAAGGGTTTAAAGTCTTAATTTTGAGGTATTTTGCAAAAGTCCCCAAATTATTTTCATTTTTGTTAATGGAGATTCAGGCCACTTCCAACTTATCTTCATGTCTATCAAAGACAATCTGGGTGTACAATTTACTGTCACACTACAAGCAATTTATCTAACCAGATTACACCTGTTCCCAATTTGACTGCCATCATCTTATCTTGCAATTGCTCTTTTCCTTGTAGCATGTATTAAACCTAATGGGAAATGGACTCATTAAAAAGATTCCTAATTACAGAAAGATGGTTACAGTGCGATTGAAAGGGTTAACATATCTGGATGACAGACCAGTATTTCCAAAAGACAGGTAAAAAAAAATCTAAACCAGATTTACTGCCAGAAAGAAAGTAGAGAATCTGCGACTTTATGACTATACTTTTCTGGCAGAGCATGTGCAGAAGCTTGGGCCAGAGGAGGTCGAGAAGCTGAAATCGAGGAGAGAGAGCGGTGGGAGACCAAAGAAAGGAAGAAAATACAAGACAGTTTTGATGCTTTATCTGAAGTCAGGAGGCAAGCTGAGGATAGGAAGTGCAGGAAGGAGATGGAAAAAGAAGGTATGAAAGCATTGTACAAAGTAATATTTGATCTCATCATATCTCTTATCTGCTTTTTTTGCTTACATAGGCACTGTCACTTAGAAAAACCTTTTGACATGTCACATGGACATGTGAAAAATTTTGATCGGTTGGAGTCTCTGAGACATCCACCAATCAGGAGAACGAGCCAGAAGAAGTGCGCTGCATTTCTGTTCATTCCTCTGTTTGTAGCTTTTTTTTTTTTTCTGTGCTGCTACATAGACTTATAATGGAGCAGCAAGACAAAGATCGCTACGAGCCTGGGATAGAAATTCTGTGCACTTCTCCCATCTCGTTCTCCTGATCTGTGAATGTCTCAGAGGCCTGACCGAACAAAACAGCGTGCTCTCTCCTGTCTGATAGCACTCCTCTGTGCTCTCTCCTATCTGATAGTACTCTTCTGTGCCCTCTCCTGTCTGATAGCATTTCTCTGTGCTCTCTCCTGTCTTATAGTACTCCTCTGTGCTCTCTCCTGTCTTATAGTACTCCTCTGTGCTCTCCCCTGTCTGATAGTACTCCTCGGTGCTCTCCCCGTCTGATAGTACTCCTCTGTGCGCTCTCCTGTCTGATAGTACTCCTCTGTACCCTCTCCTGTCTGATAGCACTCCTCTGTGCTCTCTCCTTTCTGATAGTACTCCTCTGTGCTCTTGCCTGTCTGATAGTACTCTCTGTGCTCTTGCCTGTCTGATAGCACTCCTCTGTGCCCTCGCCTGTCTGATAGCACTCCTCGGTGCTCTCTTCTGTCTGATAGGACTCCTCAGTACTCTCTTCTGTCTGATAGGACTCCTCTGTTCTCTCTCCTGTCTGATAGGACTCCTCTGTGCTCTCTCCTGTCTGATAGGACTCCTCTGTGCTCTCCCCTGTCTGATAGTACTCCTCTGTGCTCTCCCCTGTCTGATAGTACTCCTCTGTGCTCTCTCCTGTCTCATAGTACTCCTCTGTACTCTCTCCTGTCCGATAGCACTCCTCTTTGCTCTCTGCTGTCAGATAGCACTCCTCTGTGCTCTCTCGTGTCTGATAGTACTCCTCTCTGCACTCTCCTGTCTGATAGCACTCATCTGTGCTCCCTTCTGTCTGATAGTACTTCTCTGTGCTCTCTCCTGTCTGATAGTACTCTTCTGTGCCCTCTCCTGTCTGATAGCACTCCTCTGTGCTCTCTATTGTCTGATAGCATTCCTCTGTGCTCTCTCCTGTCTTATAGTACTCCTCTGTGCTCTCTCCTGTCTGATAGCACTCCTCTGTGCTCTCTCCTGTCTGATAGTACTCCTCTCTTCACTCTCCTGTCTGATAGCACTCATCTGTGCTCCCTTCTGTCTGATAGTACTCCTCTGTGATCTCTCCTGTCTGATAGCGCTCCTCTGTGCTCTCTCCTGTCTGATAGTACTCCTCTGTGCTCTCTCCTGTCCGATACGCTCCTCTGATCTCTCCTGTCTGATAGCACTCCTCTGTGCTCTCTCCTGTCTGATAGTACTCCTTTGTGTTCTCTCCTGTCTGATAGTACTCCTCTGTGATCTCTCCTGTCTGATAGCGCTCCTCTGTGCTCTCTCCTGTCTGATAGCGCTCCTCTGTGCTCTCTCCTGTCTGATAGTGCTCCTCTGTGCTCTCTCCTGTCTGATAGTGCTCCTCTGTGCGCTCTCCTGTCTGATAGGACTCCTCTGTGCTCTCTCCTGTCTGATAGTACTCCTTTGTGTTCTCTCCTGTCTGATAGTACTCCTCTGTGATCTCTCCTGTCTGATAGCGCTCCTCTGTGCTCTCTCCTGTCTGATAGCGCTCCTCTGTGCTCTCTCCTGTCTGATAGTGCTCCTCTGTGCTCTCTCCTGTCTGATAGTGCTCCTCTGTGCGCTCTCCTGTCTGATAGGACTCCTCTGTGCTCTCTCCTGTCTGATAGGACTCCTCTGTGCTCTCTCCTGTCTGATAGGACTCCTCTGTGCTCTTTCCTGTCCTATCAGAAAGAGGAGTGCTAGCCTACCCTCACTTACTGGACTTTGTCCATGCCTGTGCTTCAGCTTTGACAAAGCCATGATTTTATAAGCCATGATTTCTATAAAAAGGAAATAAAATATTCTTATGATGTTTATTAGAAAGGTTATTGTTTTGTACAACATATGTACAACGTATCAAAAGTTTTTGTATCTGACAGTGCCCATTTAAAAGAATGGGGTGTGGCACGGGTCCAGCAGGGATACGGCAGCAGCTGCTTTTAAAATTCTCCCACCGGATCCGGCTGCCGTATGTCCAAAACAAGATGTGAATGCTCCCTGAGTGACATGTCTCTGTCAATTAGCCTAATCTATGTCCATGAAAGCTAGTAAAATATGTGACAGAAATTCAACACTAACCTCAGAATTTCTGGCACATATTACGCCATGTGGATATGCCATAATGTGCACCATTCCTAGAAGGAAGGAACTGTGATTTAAATTACTCTTCACTTAACCTAAAAACTGCCCTCTATGTACATGGAAATTTAAAACACAATGGTAAGTAACCTTGAGGGACCCCCATTAGTGCTTTCTTTTAAACAACATGTCTATATATATATATATATCTATATATATATAAACTTAATGAGGGAGATTTAGCAACACCTGTCTAGAGGAAAAGTTTGCTGAGTTGCCCATAGCAACCAGATTGCTTTTTTTCATTTTTGAAAAGACCTCTGAAAAATAACTTAGCAAATCAGCATCTTTTCCTCTGGACAGGTTTTGATAAATCTCCCCCATGTTTGTGTATGTGTCTATATTCCAGCCTCACTTCCAAGGGGCTTAAGATATTTCTATTAAAACTTGGTACACATGTAACACTTACTCACCCCCATTTGTGAGGATTGGGGTTTTTGTTTAAAGTCCCATGCAAGTCTATGGAAAATGTATGTTGCAGCATAACTTCCGTACGGCTGGAAATATTTTGATAATACTTGGTACACATATTACTTATATGTCAAATAAAAATATAGGATAGTTAAATTAACCCTAACCTACCCTCTTATGTGAAGTCCTTTGCCAGTATATGGTGCTTCCAGCACCTTAGTCACCAAGCTCCGCTCTTGATCTCCTAGTGAGTGCGTCAGTCCGAATTGCAAGCCACACCCTCCAAGTATGCCACACCCCCTCACAAAGCCATGCCCACCCTTTAAGCCACACCCATTTTATTTTCTACCCTTTTTTTTGCATTGGTCTGGCTGGCAAATCATGCCCACTCCCACAAAGCCACACCCCTTCTATTTTCAGCTTGAAATATCTTCATTACAACTCAGCCCCACCTGACAACGGGATATTAGGAGGATATATGAGGACAAGATATGGGAACGGAATAAAATAATGGGACATTAGGATGGGATATAAGGGAGGGATATGAGGAGGGAGTATGAGGTCGGGATGTGAGGACGACATATGAGTTAAGGATATGAGGACGGGATATTAGGTCAGGATATGAGGACGGAATATAAGGTCAGGATATGAGGACTGGGATGTGAGGACTGGATATAAGGACAAAAGCTTCCTCCTTTGTTGCTTTTCCTCCCCCACAAGGATTAGGTAGGAAAAAACGGGCAAAGCCAGGGGACTCAGTTAGTAGATAGATAAAACTTGAGGCTCACTTTAAAGGGGATTTCCCACCTGGTTGTTTGTACTCATTGCATTGCTTCTCTCTTCCTGGCTTATTGGGGGTGGACATTCAAATTAGATCGGCAGCTAATCCCAGCATCTCTCTGTAGGCATAGCTGGTCTGAACTGATTTCCCCTACTCCTGTAGCACACATACTCATCTCTGCTGTGCCTGTAGCCCTCAGTGATGGTGTCTACAAACAGATAAGGTAATGGGGCAGGGGAGTCAGTGAAGCTCCGGCTTTCCATCCACCCCTCTTCTGCTATGCAGTGCAGTGGTCTGTAAACAAGTGAGATAGAGGAAGTCCAGAACAGGGAAAGGAGGCAAGTTACAAAAATGACATGTATTTGCAAAATGTATGGGGGAGTTTGATCAAGAGCTCTTTTTTGATCTTACACTTAGTCTTTTTTTTTGTCGCATGTGCGCATATGTAAGTTCGTATGCAACTCCTGAAGCAAAATAGTTCACACACGTATGCTCAAGTAATTTTGCATTAAAGTTAAAACTCTACACCAGCCCAGACTCGGCTTACAAAACTGGCTGTGGTGAGCACTTTTAAAAAGTAAAAAATTTTTGCACAACTGCAGGAGGGGGGAGAGAGGAGGAATCTTACAAAGTCGTGATCTGAAGTGATTGTTTTTGCTTACGTGTGGCACATTTATCGTTCCTCCCCACACACACGCACACACATTTTTTATTATTGAAAGGAGGTTAGTCTTCTAATGGAGCCCATTATGTCTCTTCATTCATATGTAATATGTTGTCATTCACTGCATAGGAAATGAACAAACAGATAACACAAGAGTCATTGAGGTGGAAGAGAAACAGTGCAGGAATGAAGAGTCTCAAGAGAAGATTCAGAGATTTGTTGAAGAGACTTTAGAGGCCTGTGAGGAGTTGACCACTGACATAAATTGTGAATCTCCAAGAGGTCCTCTTATACAGATTCTGAAGGCCGTTGAGCAGAAGCCGGTTGAGATGTGTCCTGATGTAGATCGTGATCAACATACATTTACAGACAGAGACTACAGGGCTGGAAATAAAAACAGGTTACCGAGTGTTGATGCAGATTCAAGCTGTGTCATGTCAAGTGGTAAGCAAAATGAAAAGGAAGTTCTGAAGAAAATAATGATGTCTGATATAGTTTGTTGTATCCTACCTGTTACTCTGCTGGCTTCGCCTTTTTTGAACACATAGTTAACTTAAAGGAAAACTGTCATCCTGTTTACCCACACTGAACCCAATACACTGGGTTATAGTGTGTGTGAGCAGTAGTCCGTTGAGTGGTCACTTACTAACATTTGTACCTTAGGTCTGTAGTTATGTCCCACTGAAGATCCTCTTTTATCTTCACCAAACTGCCCGCTGGGGACAGGCCCGTCAGCTGTATTTGCATATTTCTTCGGCGCTGGTCTCCACATCCTAGTTCTGGTCACATGAATGCTCAGTTGGTGCATGCGCTCACATGGCCAGCATTAGGACGCGGAGACCGGTGCCAATGAATATGCAAATACAACCAATGGGGCCCGCCTCCAGAGCGCAATTCAGTGAAGATAGAAGAGGATCTTCGGTGGGACATAACTCCGGACCTAAGGTACATATGTTAGTAAATGATCCCTCATCGGTCTCCTGTTCACCCACACTTTAACCCAGTGTATTGGGTTTAGTGTAGGTGAGCAGGATGACCGGTGTCCTTTAAGATTTCCAAAGCTTAACCCCTACAGGACCCATGACGTAACGTTACGTCACGACCCCCTGGGTCTTAAGGACCCATGACGTACAGTTACGTCATGGGCAGTTCCGGTCCCTGCCGGGCGGGGATCGGACCGGGATGCCTGCTGAAATCATTCAGCAGGCATCCCGTGCAAACGCCCAGGGGGGTCATCAGACCCCCCCATGTCGGCGAATCGCAAGTGAATTCACACTTGCGATTTGCGCGATTATGGGTCTATGGTGACCCGGAATATAAGGGGGATCGCGGTTGTCTAAGACACCTACGATCCCCCTGAAGGGATAGGAGTGAGGTGGCAGAGGTGCCACCCCTCCTATCCCTGCTATTGGTGGTCTAGACGCGACCACCAATAGCAGATCCGAAGATCCACTTACCCATCCGGGCGGGCGTTGGAGGCTGCGGGCAACAGAGATCGGCGGGCGGCGACGTCGTGCGGCTGGATCATACGGAAGCCGGTAAGTTGCCTAGCAACATCTGGAGGGTACAGTTCGAGACCACAAACGGTGGTCTCTAACTGTAGCTTTCCAGATGTTGCAAAACTACAAATCACAGCATGCCCAGACAGCTGTTTGGGCATGCTGGAATATGAAGTTTTGCCACAGCTGGAGGGATACAGTTTGACACCACTATATAGTGGTCTCTAAATTGTAACCCTCCAGATCTTGCAAAACTACAATTCCTAGCATGCCCAAACAGCTGTTTGCTGTCTGGGCATGCTGGGATTTGCAGTTTTGCAACAGCTGGAGGACCACAGTTTGTAGATCACTTTGCAGTGTTCTCTAAAACTGTAGCCCTCCAGATGTTGCAAAACTGCAAATCCCAGCATGCCCAAACAGTCTCGGTATGCTGGGAGTTGTAGTTGTGATCCCTCCAGCCATTGCATAACTACATCTCCCAGTATGCCCTTCGGCGATCAGAACTACAACTCCCAGCATGTACTGACAGACCGTGCATGCTGAGAGTTGTAGTTTTGCAACAGCTAGAGGCACACTGGTTGGAAAATACTGAGTTGGGTAACAGAACCTAACTGAAGGTTTTCTAACCAGTATGCCTGCAGCTGTTGCAAAAGTACAACTCCCAGCATGCACGGTCTGTCAGTACATGCTGGGAGTTGTAGTTTTGAAACAGCTGGAGGTTTGCCCCCCCCATGTGAACGTACAGGGTACATTCACACAGGCAGGTTTACAGTAAGTTTCCTGCTTCAAGTTTGGGCTGCGGCAAATTTTTCGCCGCAGCGCAAACTCCTAGCGGGAAACTCACCGTAACACGCCAGTGCAAATGTACCCTAAAAACACTACACTAACAGATAATAAAGAGTAAAACACTACATATACACCCCCTTACACTGTCCCAACCAATAAAAATGAAAAACCTATTGTATGGTAGTGTTTCCAAAACTGAGCCTCCAGCTGTTGCAAAACAACAACCCCCAGCATTTCCGGACAGCCACTGACTGTCCAGGCATGCTGGGAATTTAGCAACAGCTGGAGGCACCCTGTTTGGGAATCACTGGCGTAGAATACCCCTATGTCCACCTCTATGCGATCCCTAATTTAGTCCTCAAATGCGCATGCCGCTTTCTCACTTCGGAGCCCTGTCATATTTCAAGGAAACAGTTTAGGGTCACATATGGGGTATTTCCGTACTCGGGAGAAATTGCACTACAAATATTGGGGGGCTTTTTCTCCTTTTACCCCTTATGAAAAGGAAAAGTTGGGGGCTACACCAGCTTGTTAGTGTAAAAAAAATTAACATTTTTACACTAACATGCTGGTGTTGCCCCATACTTTTTTATTTTCACAAGCGTTAAAAGGAAAAAAAGACCCCCAAAATTTGTAATGCAATTTCTCCTGAGTACGGAAATAGCCCATATGTGGGCATAAAATGCTCTGCGGGTGCACAACAAGGCTCAGGAGTGAGAGTGCACCATGTACATTTGAGGCCTAAATTGGTGATTTGCACAGGGGTGGCTGATTTTACAGCGGTTCTGACATAAACGCAAAAAAAAGGAATACCCACATGTGACCCCATTTTGGAAACTACACCCCTCATGGAACGTAACAAGGGGTATAGTGAGCCTTAACACCCCACATGTGTTTAATGAAAATTCTTCAAAGTTGGATGGAAAAATGAAAAAATTAAATTTTTCACTAAAATGCTAGTGTTACCCTAAATTTTTCATTTTCACAAGGGAAAATAGGAAAAAAGCCCCCCAAAATTTGTAACCCCATTTCTTCTGAGTAAGAACATACCCCATATGTGGATGTAAATTGCTGTGAGGGCGAACTACAATGCTCAGAAGAGAAGGAGCGCCATTGGGCTTTTGAAGAAAAAATTTGTCCGGAATTGAAGGCCACGTGTGTTTACAAAGCCCCCATAGTGCCAAAACAGTGGACCCCCCCCCACATCTGACCCCATTTTGGAAACTACACCCCATTTTGGAAACTACACCCCTCACGTAATTACATTTTTCATTTTCACGGACCACTGTTCCAAAGATCTGTCAAACGCCAGTGGGGTGTAAATGCTCACTGTAACCCTTATTACATTACGTGAGGGGTGTAGTTTCCAAAATAGGGTCACATGTGGGGGGGGGGTCCACTGTTCTGGCACCACGGTGTAAACGCACATGTCCTCTGACTTCCATTCCAAACAATTTTTTTTCCCAAAAGCTCAATGGCGCTCCTTCTCTTCTGAGCATTGTAGTGCGCCAGCAGATCACTTGACGTCCACACATGGGGTATTTCCATATTCATAAGAGATGGGGTTTCAAATTTTGGGGGGCATTTTGTCCTATTACCCCATGTAAAAAAATTTAATTTGAGGGAAATCTAGCATTTTAGTGAAAAAAGAAATATTCATTTACATATCCAACTTTCACGAAAAGTTGTCAAACACCTGTGAGGTGTTAAGGCTCACTGGACCCCTTGTTACGTGCCTTGAGGGGTGTAGTTTCCAAAATAGTATGCCATGTGTTTTTTTTTTTTTTTTTGCTGTCCTGGCACCATAGTGGCTTCCTAAATGGGACATGCCCCCCCCCCAAAACCATTTCAGCAAAATTTGTTTTTCAAAAGCCAAATGTGACTCCTTCTCTTCTGAGCATTGTAGTTCGCCTGTAAAGCATTTTACGTCCTAACATGGGGTATTTCCATACTCAGAAGAGATGGGGTTACAAATTTGGGGGAGCATTTTGTCCTATTATCCCTTGTAAAAATGTTAAATTTGAGGGAAAACTAGCATTTTAGTGAAAAAATAAATACAATCATTTACACATCCAACTTTAATGAAAAGTCATGAAACACCTGTGGGGTGTTAAGGCTCACTGCCTTGTTATGTGCCTTGAGGGGTGTAGTTTCCAAAGTAGTATGCCATGTGTTTTTTTTTTTTTTTTTGTTTTTTTTTTGCTGTTCTGGCACCATAGGGGCTTCCTAAATGTGACATGCCCCCAAAAACCATTTCAGAAAAACTCACTCTCCAAAATCCCATTGTCGCTCCCTCCCTTCTGAGCCCTCTACTGGGCCCGCCGAACACTTGACATACACATGAGGTATTTCCTTACTTGAGGGAAATTGGGTTACACATTTTAGGAAGATTTCTCTCCTTGTACCCCTTGTAAAAATTCAATAACTGGGTCTACAAGAACATGCCAGTTTAAAAAATGAAGATTTTGAATTTTCTCCTTCAATTTGCTGCTATTCCTGTGAAACACCTAAAGGGTTAACAAACCTTTTGAATGTCATTTTTAATACTTTGAGGAGTGCAGTTTTCATAATGGGGTCATTTGTGGGGTATTTCTAATATGAAGGCCCTTCAAATCCACTTCAAAACAGAACTGGTCCCTGAAAAATTTCGATTTTGAAAATTTTGTGAAAAATTGGAAAATTGCTGCTATACTTTGAAGCCCTTTGATGTCTTCCAAAAGTAAAAACATGTCAAATTTATGATGGAAACATAAAGTAGACATATTGTATATGTGAATCAATATATAATTTTTTTTTTTGGAATATTCATTTTCCTTATAAGCAGAGAGCTTCAAAGTAAAAAAGAAAATGCAAAATGTTCAATTTTTTCATCTAATTTTGGAATTTTTCACCAAAAAATTAAGCAAGTATCAACAAAATTTTACCACTAACATAAAGTAGAATATGTCACGAAAAAACAATCTCGGAATCAGAATGAAAGGTAAAAGCATGCCAGAGTTATTAATGTTTAAAGTGACAGTGGTCAGATTTGCAAAAAATGGCCAGGTCCTACAGTGAAAATTGGCTGGGTCCTTAAGGGGTTAAAGGGGTATTCCAGGAAAAAACTTTTTTATATATATCAACTGGCTTCAGAAAGTTAAAAAGATTTGTAAATTACTTCTATTTAAAAATCTTAATCCTTCCAGTAGTTATCAGCTTCTGAAGTTGAGTTGTTCTTTTCTGTCTGACAACAGTGCTCTCTGCTGACACCTCTGCTTGTCTCAGGAACTGTCCGAAGCATTAGAGGTTATGGGGATTTGCTCCTACTCTGGACAATTTCTCAGACAAGCAGAGGTGTCAGCAGAGAGCACTGTTGTCAGGCAGAAAAGAACAACTCAACTTCAGCAGCTGATAACGGCTGGAAGGATTCAGATTTTTTAATAGAAGTCATTTACAAATCTGTTTAACTTTCTGGAGCCAGTTGATATAAAAAAAAATAGTTTTTTCCTAGAATACCCCTTTAAGATTTCCAAAGCAACAAAACATAAAGACCAATATTTACTAAGACATGCCTCAGTCTATATAAAGGAGAGTATTTGGAGTCATTTGCACCAAATTTGTTAGAGGTGCTGGTCTCTTAATCAATTTGGCACCCGATATAAAAAAAAAAAATCATCAAAAATTCTTTCATTTACATTTTTTTTTCCCCTCTTAATAAAAATGTGACAAACTGGAGACCATTGTCTCAAATTGCGCTGCAAGTTTACCCTACATGCCTGCAACCTTTTGAATGTAGTTTACTTCAAAAAGTTATCACATACATTGTCTTTAGAATTACAGGAAGTGATGAACACGGAAGGTTCTCTGACCACTGGACTGATTGATGTTGAAGATATAGAGATTGTTCCTCTGAAGGCCACAGAAAAGCTGTATATTAATGTATGTAACACTAACCTTTCAATTTAACAGTCAACTCTGGTGTTTACTTGTAAACCTGACAACAGCCTCAGAAGTGAAGATCTTCCAGAACTAGTGCCCATAGTTACCAATAAAGGAGAAGTCTCATGGATAAAAACTTATCCCCAATACGCAGGATAGGGTATACGTTTTAGATCGCGGGGGGTCCAAGCACTGGGGGCCCCCGTGATCTCCTGTATGGAGCCCGGGCTTTCTCCTGCAGCAGCAGGTCACGCCCCAGCCTGAAGCAGGGGCCACCATGCCCCCACCATCTATCTCTATGGGAGAGCCTAAGATAGCCTAATGGCTCTCCTGT
Source organism: Hyla sarda (assembly GCF_029499605.1). NCBI lineage: Eukaryota > Metazoa > Chordata > Amphibia > Anura > Hylidae > Hyla > Hyla sarda. The sequence continues at coordinate 203,265,616 of NC_079194.1, read as the reverse complement.
AGAGATATATGGAGGGGGCATGGCGGCCCCTGCTTCAAGCTGGGGACGTGACTTGCTGCTCCAGGGGAAAGCCGGGGCTCCATACAGGAGATCGCGGGGCCCCAGTGCCCTGCAGATAGATGAGATATCTCCTTTAAGAAATTTGTTTTACACATCTTTTTGAAAAAATTTTTGCCAGATTTTATTTTTTAATGTGCTTCCTGTATTTGTGATCTGTTCCTGGATTAAGCTTCAGAAACTGCATCTTGAAACCAGAATGTGTAAACATACTCTGTATTTTCTAAAGTGTCTGAGGGCTATACTTCTCATAATGAAAATCGCAAGTGTAAATGCATATTCCAGATAAATAGTGTAATGTATATAAAAAAATGAATTTGAATTTGTTGCATACATGAAGGAAACTGGTCATCCCTTCAGTTATGTATGCTGTTGCTTTAATCTACACAAGACCACTTTATTGTGGGCCTAAAGTTTTAAAAAGGCCAGGGTCCGCTGTGCCCTTGGGCCTCAACTCCTCTCTGATTTGAAGCCTCCCCTGTTTCCTGATTAATAGATATGCAGGTCACAGATTCCTGTGCCGAGCCTTGCTAAAATCTGCCATGTGCCAAGGATACAGATTGCAGCGCACATGTGAGTAAGTGATGCAAATCCCAGACATGGCAAAACCACTGCTTGTGCCGTAATCTGTATCAATGGTGCATGGCCATATTTCAGCAGGGCTCAGAGCAGGAAGCTGAGCCTTATTTGTTTAGCAAACAGGGATCAGGTGGGCTTCAGAGTGGAGAGGTGCTGCCATCCAAGGGCACAGCAGACCCCTAGGCCACGTCTCTTTGACATTCCAATAAAGTAATTTTTTCCACAAATTGAAGCAACATTATTCATAACTGAAGGTATGATCAGTATTTTTTACTATTATACTGTGTTTGTTGTTTGGTAAGTGTTTTGCAGGTGACAAATTGACTTTTCAAATCTGGAATGTGTCTCTTTAAGTGGTAATACTTCTGACACGCTTAGTGACACGATTCTAACATTGTTTTTTCATGAAATATTGTACTTTATATTAGTGGTAAATCTTTGTTCATTCAGGCAGCTTTTTTTGTGAAAAAATGGAAGATTTCTGGCGTTTTTAAATTTTTTTTTTTATGGCATTCACTGTATGATAAAAATTATTATTTTGATTTTGTGGTTCGGTACGATTATGGCGATACCCAATTTATATAGCTTTTTTATGTTCTTTTTCCTTTTCTAAACAAAATCCTTTTTTCCCCTTTTTTGTTTTGTCATCTTCTGACAGCCATAACTTTTTGCGGGAAGAGCATTACTTTTTATTGGTACTATTTTTGCAATTCATGCTACCTTTTGATATTTCTTATTCTATGTTTTGGAACAAAACAAAATTTGTGTTTTTTTTATTTGTTTTTTTACAGTGTTCGTGCAACATAAATACCATTATCAGTTTATTGTACCAGTCATGGACGTAGCAATTCCTATTATGTATAGGTTTGGGCATTTTTTTGGGGGGGGGGGTGATAATATAGGGTTTTATTGGGAAAGGGGCATTTATTTTGTATTTTTTACACTTTATTAATTTATTTAGAAACCTTTTTTTTTTTTACTTTTCACTTTTTACAGGTTATGTTATGTTGCAGGGGGAGCACCCTTCCCCTGTCAACCCTGTAGTTTCCACGATCAGGACTGATCACGGCATCTATTGGGTTAATGTTGCCGAGACCGGTGCGATCCCGGGCTCGGCAGGTGCGGCGGGACCCCGGCTGTGATTGACAGCTGGATCTCACCGGCAATCTCCTGCAGCACATAGCGCTGAGTAGGATATCGCCATGACGTATGCATACATCCAGTTGCGCTAACAAGCTAGCAAATTGGATGTATGCATATGTCCTGGGGCGGGAAGGGGTTAAGGTAGATTTTACTGGTAAATGGTCTATGGCATAGAAAATGGTGTTTACGGCTTAAATCACACAAGTGTTCGTGTTGGTTTTTTAAGTCAAAGCCAGAGTAGCTTCAGATGGAATATGATGTCTACTTTTCCTTTCCAAGGCATCCATTTCTGCCTTTGGATAAAAAAAATGGCATCAAACTGAAGCCCAAACTGCAAATAAAATGGCATGTGTATTTTCTGCCTAAATTGCGAAAGTGACAAACATTTTGCTCTCTCATATAGGATTTGCCAGACTTGGAAGATGTGACCAATGATGATCTGACCCCAGACATGCAGGACATCATTACTACTAGTAATAAGGCAAGTATTACTGTTGGAGATTTCATTTTTTAACATGTGAAAACAGGAGTGTTTCCCTAAATGTTTACTAGGGTCTGACACAAAGTTATATTATTTCTAAATTATACGGCTGACTGGATATTTATTGTCTGAAACATTAGATGCCAAACAGGGTTCATGGGTGCATTAGGTTTGTATGATCAGTTATGTGTTAGAGAAGTGGTCTTCAACTTCCAGCATGCCTGGACAGGTGTTGGCTGTCCACGCATGCTGGGAGTTGAAGTTTTGCAACATCTGGAGGGCCACAGTTTGAGACCACTGTTTAGATTCTGTCTGCTGGTGATCATTCCTCTGACCTGTCTAATAAATCTTCTGGTGGTGTCTATAAAGTGAATCATTCTCTGCGTCTGGATACATCAGGGAGTGCCAAATTCAAAAAACATTTCTTCACCAATTGTTATTTTTGTAATTACTGTTATTTTCAAATTACCCCTAGTTAGTAAAAGCAATAAAAAAAAACGATATGTTTGACACTAGCATAAAATGCCCCCTGCAATCTCGGTGCAGCCCCCGGCATTCTGTGCCGGGCGCTGCCTCCGAGATTGGGACGTGACATCACGGCCACGAGCCCTTGTGATGTCAAACCACGCCCCCTCCATTCATGTCTATGGAAGGGGGCGAGGCGGCGGGACCCCCGTGATCATACATCTTATCCCCTTTCCTTTGTATAGGGGATAAGATGTATAAAGCCAGAATACCCATTTTAAGTCAGTATTGAGTAAATATGCAGTGATGTGTGCCATGTTTCCAGCATATAAAGAAACTATTCTAAAACTGGTCCAGCAGAGGAGAAGATGTGAATCGGCACTAGTACATTTAACGCATGTATAGTGTGAATATAGGGCTGCGAACTGAGAGAAGCTACTTCTAATCCTGCAACGCCAGGTGTGGACTAGAGGGAACAAAAAATTTTTGCAGGTGCTCACGTTTAAACCAATATGGGTATAGACATAACTAGAACAGAGTAGATAATGGAGCACTCACGATGACATGTGTCCAAGGCAGGAAGGTCTTCTTCGATCCCAGTCTTCCGTAGTGGGGAGGCGGCAGATGGTACTGGGGGAGTCTCAGACGCTGGTCACTGACCATATCACGCCTTCTGGCGCTTAGCCAGGCCATGTATTCTAAAACTGGTCATATATTTTAGTTAGAAAGCGGACACATTGTGCCTGATATGACAGATCTTTATTTTTTTTTTTTTTTAAGTAGTCCCTCTAGATAACAGACCAGACAGCATTGCCTGTTACAGCTATATAGGGGTTCAATAGATTGACTACATAATCGTATACAGTCACTGTTAGAATGCTGGAGGCATAACATAAAGTAAATGCAATCAGAAAGATAATATCAATATATTCCCTGGCAAATGTTTTAGCAGAGTTGCCTTTAGGTCAGGCCCCAATGTATGTTTCATCCTACAAGCTTCCTTACTTTACTGCGCAACACATATTAACACATATTAAATCCTGTTATCTTTGTATCTGTGTACACTGTGATTCTCACTGATCAAAACTTGCAATGTTTCCCCCTTATTCTGGACAGTTTTGATATGAGGCCCAGAGTTTTGTCTTTGTCTTTTATGTCCCTTGTTTACTTGTCTTGTAACAGGTATATCGACCAAAGATTGAAGTGATATCTGCAGAGAGTGATGAAAGTGATGGTGAATGGGAGAAAGAAGACTTGATCACAAGCATGGGGGACAATGAGCAGCCTAGACAACACTTAATAAGTTTATTTACAAAAAATACTGATGACTTGTCAGTATCTACAACTATTCAGCCCAAGTTGACATTCAAGCCTAAAGGACCTCTCATCCAGGAAATTGTTCAGGAACATGTGGATGAAAGAGACCACAGAGATGGTCAAAATGGGAACCTTGGTGAGGACTTACTGGATGCACCAATGTTGGGTAAATGTCTAAGAACTTGACAAAATGTAAATATGCAGCTTTGTAATGTCATGCGTAGAACAAAACCATATGAAAAACTGTATGAGGTGACATACTGTATATTCAATTACATTGAACCCTGAGAGACTGAAAACTTTGCTTCTTGTGAAAACTTAGTCTGATACAATTTATCTTTAAGAACATGCTGCTGCATTAAACATTTACATTTCCAATCTCCAAAAGGTATCCCCTATCCACAGGATTGGGATAAACAAGCTGATCACTGGAGGCTCAATCACTGCCAGCATTCTATTCATTTCCTATGGGGAGACCGAACGTTGCTAAGCTCAGCATTTGGCAATGTTTGGAAGAACCATAATTAACCACATGTGTGTGGTGCCCTCTGTTTATTCCGGATTCCATTTTTCACTGTTGGGAGTCCCAGCAACCAGAACTTGAATCAGCTTGTTATCACCTATCCTGATGATATTTTGTGAATGGGAATACTTCTTTAAGACTCACTGCAATCATATTGTAAAACCTGCATAAGGCCTAAGGATATACATTTTAGAAGTGTCCCAGTTTTAGTTTGAGAACATATAGATTCATCGTAAAACAGGAAACTTTTTAGCTATTTTCAAGAATATGGAACAGATCCAATAAATCCAAAATGAGATACAGGATAGGACAGCACTAGTTATGGAAAAAATATAGATACAGTCACAGAAGGGAAACAGTATATCTATTCCTCCTAATAACATAATCCACAAAATATGAAGAGTGCAAAAACATCCAAAGTAAATATTATATTTTTATAATACATATCTGCAGTTAGTGAATTTTGAACATCTCCCCAGCCTACTTAATTAACATTTAGAGCTTTATGAACTCTGTTTTATTTCCTATTTGCAGAGAATATCAACAATGTGGATAAGACAGCTGAAGATTCATCAACCCCTGGAAAGGAGACTACAGAAAACTGCTCATATGATTTGGATTAAAATATAAAATAAATAGCTTAATTTGTTTACTGTTTTCAAAAAGAGACAATTTTTTAAATTATATCAGCCTGTTGTTACAGAATGGTGACTGACCAGTATCTTCTGTGATGTAGGTGCCAAACACTTTCAATATAGTATACATACATAAAAATCATACACAAATAACCCACCTCAGAGGTAACCCACCTCAGTCAGTATATTTAAGATGGACCTTCCTTCACCAAAAAAAATGATCTTGAGCATTCTTTCAGTGGAATCCACACAGAATACATTGTAGGCTATGGGAATGACAATGTCTGTACAGTCCTAGCCACCCTCTGAATCTCCAACGGAATAATTCCAGTTTGAGATTCCTCAGTCTGAACCTAGCCTAAATGTAATTTTGAAAAAAACTTTTGACATGTTAAAGGAGAACTGTCAGACTGTTCACCCACACTAAACCCAATACACTGGATTATACTGGGTGAATAGGATTCCAACAGGGGTCACTTACTTAAATATGTCCAGTAGGTCCTGACATATGTCCCCCAGAAGATCCTCTGCTAAATTCAGTGAATCTCTCACAGGGGCGGGGCTTTGCCGACTCAATTTACATATTCATTGTCTGTCATTCCACTTTACTAGGATGTAGAGTCACAGACAATGAATATGCAAATGGAGCGGGCAGAGCCCGGCCTCCTGCACGCGATTAACAGAATTTAGAGGATCTTCTGGGGGACACATCTCAAGACCCAATGGACATATTTAAGTAAGTGACCCCTCGTTGGACTCCTGTTTACCCACACTATAATCCAGTGTGGATTAGTGCGGGTGAACAGGCTGACAGTTTTTCTTTAAACAGTCAAAAATTTTGATTGGTTGAGGTCTGGGTACCCCCACCGATCCAGTGCGGCTGAGAACACCCTACCTTGCTGCAGAATCAAGCTTCATAGACCTACTATAAAGCTTATTTTATTAAATAAGCCAGAGAGAGGTGCACTCAGTCACAACCTTCTCCTGGCCCTATCTAGCGATTAGTGGGCATATAAACCCCCCAACTATGACCAAGTCTGTAAAAACAACTTTTGATGTCAATGACAGTAACACTCTAAGGTAAGCCAAAGGAGTGTAGCCTAAGAATTTGCAGGGGTCTCAGTGCTGACATGCATCGATAACAGATATTTCTCCATCATATTGACACATTACCCTTGGCCGATGACCAAGACAAAAAAAAGCCCTTGAAGGTGCAATCTTATTTGTATCAATTGGGAAAAAGCGGTGCTCTATCTCTCTCATAGCTCCATTTTTACTTTTCATATTACATTCTGTCCATTTTCTTCTTTTTACTACAAGTTATATATATGTTATGCAGAAGACTTAATGACATTGGAAGTTTGCCATCAGGTTGCATACATTTTGAAACTAACTTATCCAATTGTACAGAAACGTAATGGGGTATTCTGTAGCCATAATTTTACACCTATAAGAGTTCAGTGTGGGATGATAAAGAAAAGAAAACCTTTCTCACTTGCAGCTGATCCCTGGTGATGCTGTTTCAGCAAGGCTTGTATTCACAGCTAAGTGCATCCTGGTCGCTTAACACCAGAAAGGGTCTGCTCGGCCAATCACTGGCTGAGAAGGGTTACCACTATGGTCAGTAATTGGCTGAGATTACCTTACTTTTTCTCCCTGAATGTGGATATTCAATGCTCAATAAAAGGCATAAACAGTTGTACTGTTTATGTCTTTTATTGAACACTATAAGTAAAAATCCACAGCGCAAGGAGAAAAAGTAAGTTAACCACTGTGTTAATGACTTCTCCAAGAGCTAAGGGGCAATAGATCTTCAAATTAAAGGGTTAATACCAAGATTATAAATCCTGTTTAAAACGATGCAGTACCATGTCTGACTCAATGTGTATCATCATAATTCATATTTATATATATATATATATATATATATATTTTTTTTTTTTTATTAACATATATAATACAAATATAAAAATAAATCACCTATTGCTTTTTTGTTTAATTTATTAACTCATTTTCTTCATTTTTTTAACAGATGATGGACTTATAATTGTGCTAGTATACATGCTATACATAGCATGTATACTTATTAGCAGTCATTGTTTATTTAAAAAAAAAAAAACAGTCTTCTATTATTATGATGGAGGAACTTTATCAAAACCAAGTAGACCAGTTGCACATAACAACCAATCAGATTGCTTCTTTTTAACCTGTTAATGACAAAGAGGGTACCTGTAAGCTGCGCTTGCTTCAGAACAGTGATTGTCGGCTACTATCAGTAGCCGGACACTCACTGCTCACTGGCGGTCATTAACCCTTTAGACACCATTATCAATGCTGATCACGGTGTCTAAAGTGAAAGATCTTCAGTGACTCAGAGGTGCTCAAGGTAAAATGAAAGATGTCATTACAAAGTACAATTGGTCACACAAAAAAACAAGCCCTGATATGGGTCTGTAGGTGGAAAAATAAGAGTTATGGATTTTAAAAGCAAAGGAGGAAAAAACAAAAATGCAAAGATAAAAATTGGCCTGGTCCTTAAAGGGGTACTCCGCCCCTAGACATCTTATTCCCTATCCAAAGGATAGGGGATAAGATGTCAGATTTCCGCGGTCCCACTGCTGGGGACCCCCGGGATCCCCGCTGCGGCACCCCACTATCATTACAGCACAGAGCAAGTTCGCTCTGTGCGTAATGACGGGCGATACAGGGGACGGAGCTGCGTGACGTCATGGCTCCGCCCCTCGTGACATCACGACCCCTCCCCATAATGCAAGTCTATGGCAGGGGGCGTGACGACCGCCACGCTCCCTCCCATAGACTTGTATTGAAAGGGGCGGACCGTGACCTCATGAGGGGTGGAGCCGTGACATAACGATGTTCCAGTCCCTGTATTGCCCGTCATTACGTGCAGAGCGAACTCTGCAGCGGGGGTCCCCAGCAGCGGGACCGCGGCGATCTGACATCTTTTCCCCTATCCTTTGGATAGGGGATAAGATGTCTAGGGGTGGAGCACCCCTTTAAGGCCAAAATGGGCCATGTCCTTAAGGGGTTAAAAAATAACAGAAACAATCGTATTGGTTGCTGTGGGCAACTGGTAAACCTTTTCTCCACACAGGTTTTAATAAAGCTCCCCCAAGGGATGCAATGATAGAAAATGGCCATTAGATGCCACAGCTGTACTGAAGTATACTAATATACTCATCAATGTAAAAAAAAATTCATAGCATCTCTGGTTACTAAACCCACAGGAAAGAAGGTAATGTGTTTTAACCCCTTCCCTCCCCAGAATGTATAAGTATATCGTGGAGGGTCCAAATCAGCTAACATGAACCATCCGATCTCTCTGCTTCTCCAGCAAAGCAAAATTTGATGTAATTACAAAGTACAATTAGTGGCACAAAAAACAAGCCCTCGTGGGTCTGTAGGTGCAAAATTGAAAGCATTCCGATTTTTAGAAGGGAAGGAGGAAAAAAACCAAAGTGCAAAAACGAAAAAAAATGCATCCTTAAGGGGTTAAAGATGCTTACCCACCTTAATTTGGAGTCAGCTCTGGTAAATGTAGTTGTTGAACATGTTTTGGAGAGACATTCCCCTGTTTATATAAGGTCTCACAGCTGACAAAGTATATCAGAGCATAAACCAAGCAATAGAGGCGAAGGAACTACCTGTAGAGCTCAGAGCCCGAATTGTGGGGAAGAAAGATCTGAAAAGTGTACAAAACACATTTCTGCTATGCTGAAAGTTCCCGAGCACAGTGGCCTCCATAATTCGTAAATGGCAGAAGGTTGAAACAACGAAAGAAGTCTCTCCTCAGATATAGACACATGGAAGCCATCCCCCACCCCTGGAGTTTGCAACAAAAAAGGACCGAAATGAGTTTTAGACTGTGAAGCAATCTTATCTGGGTCTGATGAAACCAAAATTGAACTTTCTAGAATCATCTCTAGAGAAAAATGTCTGGAGAAAAACACGCACTGCTCATCACCTTCCCAATAACATCCTTAGAGTGAAGCATGGTGGTGGCAGCATCATGCTGTGGGGGTGTTTATAAGCGGCTGGGTCAGGAAGACTGGTCAGGGTTGAGGGAAAGCTGAAAAGAGCAAAGCACAGATATATTGTTAATGAAAACCTGATTCAGATTGCTGTGGGCAATTAGCAAAATCTTAGAAGCTTCCCAAAATAACATTATGCACGCCTAATGTTTTATTTATTTGTCTATTTATGAAATACTCATAGTGATATTATGTTCCAGTAAGTGTAAGTTCACACCAGGAAAACTGACCCACTAGTATCCCTACATATACCTAAAACTGACTACATTCTATTCATTTGTGTGCATATAACCGTGGGTATGTTGTGTATTCATGTCAGTATCTGAGATGTAAACAGATATAAATTTTTCAAGATGCAAGAAACTTCTGCACAGCAAGCTCCCATACAAAGGACCTTCAATATTGAACATATAATTCACTTTCAGGTGGTGCAAACTCATAGAAAATGGATCAGGCAGCAAAAGTTCAACAAAGTGTAAATGAAAGCCCTCACCACGTCATTCTGCAAAAGCTGTTCTTCAATCTTTATTCTTAGAACATAATGCACAGGGGGAGTTGAGGGTGCAGGGCGGCAGGATGATTTAGGCAGGGAAAAGGACTGTGCATTATGTTCTAAGAAAAAAGATTGAAGAACAGCTTTTGCAGAATGACATGGTGAGTGCTTCCATTTACACTTGTTGAACATATATTCATTTTTTTTAACCTGTTAAGGATGAACGGCGTACTGGTACGTCCCTGCGTCCTAGTACTTAAGGACCAAGGGCGTACCTGTACGCCCTATGTCCATAAGAGGTTTGAAGCAAACGCGAGAGCTGCGCTTACTTCGGAGCAGAGAGTGTCGGCTACTATTAGTAGCCAGACACTCGCTGTTAATGACTTACTGTTAACAATCCCACCCCTGCCGGTCATTGACCCTTTAGACGTGGTGATCAATGCCGATAACGGCGTCACAAGTCAAACTGCAAATCTCATTCAGAGGGGCTCATGGAACCCCTCGATCACGTGATTGCGGAGGTTCCGTGAACTAAAACACCTTTTACTGCCAATCGCAGATTCAATGATTTAGCCAGGCTATTTCAGTGGATCTCCAATCACACTGTATAATGTTATGTTATAGGCATAGCATTATACAGTAAATGCAATCTAATGATTGCATATCAAAGTCCCCTTTGGGGACTTTACCCCCCTAAATGGGCACTGTCAGATACAAAAACTTTTGATATGCTGTAAAGGTGTTGATATGCTGTAGGTTTTGCAATTGCTTTCATTAGAAAATTTTCAGTATTTCATACTGAAAAAGCCAGTCAAACCACTGCCCCCCTGCCTGCTTGGACACATACTAGTCCTGCTGTGTCCTTGCATCATCACCTATGTCATGGACACACTTCCTTGATTGACAGCTGTGAGTGCAGGGCTCACAGCTGGAGGAAAAATCCTCCCACTGTTAGCTTGTGTGCAACTACTGTCAGTGAGGACAACCTTGGAGTTGTAGTTTTGTTAATGCTAGGGGAGATGTGAGCAGACAGCATACTGAGGGAGGGGGCGGAGACCAAATCAAATCTAATGAACTCCAGGCCGGACACCAGGGTGAGGAATAGGGTGAGATGATCATGGCTGCAGACCAAGGCATTCTTGTAGTAGTATTTCTGTAGGAGACTTTGGTTCTCCTGGAATAACCTAGGGTAACTCTCCAGGGAATTCTCATTGAGGGCCATGCCCCCTCCCTTTGAGAGGAATTCAGACTAGTGAGCTAAATTAAAAGTGTAATAAAAAAAAAAAAAGGTGCTAGACACAAAAATTAGATGTACATGGTCATGATTAGGTACTGAATGATATATTAAAAACATGTTTTTATGTTGGAACTGACGGGTACACTTTAACCCCTTAAGAACTGAGCCCTTTTTCACCTTAAGGACTGAGCCCTTTTTCACCTTAAGGACTGAGCCCTTTTTCGCAATTCTGACCACCGTCAATTTAAGCGTTAATAACTCTAAAACACTTTTACCGAATATTCTGATTCTGAGATTGTTTTTTCGTGACATATTCTACTTTATTTTGGTGGTAAATTTTCGGCATTACTTGCATCCTTTCTTGGTGAAAAATCCCAAAATTTCATGAAAATTTAGAAAATTTTGCATTTTTCTAACTTTGAAGCTCTCTGCTTGTAAGGAAAATGGATATTCCAAATACATTTTATTTTTATTCACAAATACAATATGTCCACTTTATGTTGGCATCATAAAATGGACATATTTTTACTTTTTGAAAAAATTTGAGAGCTTCAAAGTAGAGCAGCAATTTTCAAAAATGTCATAAAAATTGCTAAATCTGAAGGGACAGATGTTACAGAACTACAACTCCCAGCATGCCTGGGTGGTCTAGGCATGCTGAGAGTTGTAGTTTGGCAACATCTGGAGGGCTACCGTTTGGGCACCACTGTAACAGTGGTCACCAATTGCTGGCAGTTGCAGTCCGGCCTTCCTAGTGGTTGCCACAGTAAAGATCACATTACTTTCGCTTTTATTTCATTTCATTTTTTTGTGCCATCAATTCTACTTTGTAATGACATCAGTCATTTTACACAAAAATCTACGGCGAAACGGAAAAAAAATAATTGAGCAACAAAATTGAAGAAAAAAATGCCATTTTGTAACTTTTGGGGGCTTTTGCTTCTACGCAGTAAATTTTTAGTTAAAAGTGATACCACCTCATTATTCTGAGGGTCCATACGATTAAAATGATATCCTACTTATATAGGTTTGATTTTGTCATACTTCTGGAAAAAAAAATCGCTTTTTGTTCATTTTTTCATGAGATAAAACGTGACCAAAAATACGCTATTTTGGACTTTTGAATTTTTTTGCGTATACTCCATTGATTTAATTAATGATATTTTTTTTATAATTCTGACATTTCCACACGCAGCGATACCATATATGTTTATTTTTATTTACACAGTTTTTTTTAAATAAATGGTAAAAGGGGAGTGATTCAAACTTTTATTAGGGGAGGGGTTAAATGATCTTTATTAACTTTTTTTCACTTTTTTTTTTGCAATGTTATAGGGGGCTATAACACTGCACACACTGATCTTTTACATTGATCATTGTTATCCCGTAGGATAACATTGGTTAATGACTCTGCTGCTTGATTGCTCATGCCTGGATCTCAGGAACTGGGCAGTCATTCGGCGATCGGACACACAGGAGGAAGGTAGGGACCCTCCTTGTGTCCTACAGTTGTTCAGCTGTTCGCGTCTAAAGGGCTAATAGCGTGTGGCACCGCAATCAGTGCCGCACACTATTAGCCATGGGTCCCAGCTGTGGCCCTGTGTTATAGAAAGGGAGCGGACTCAGGGCGTACAGATATGCCCTGGGTCCTTAAGAGGTTAAAAAGTGTTAAAAATTTTTTTTTTTAAAGTTTCTGATATTATATGAAACTTTTAATTACCCTTATGTTCCCATTTTATAAAAAAAAAGTTAACATATTTGGTTTTGCTATGTGCTTAATGTCCAAACTATTAAAATATAATGTTTATGATCCCGCACAGTAAATGGCGTAAACATAAATGAATATGAAACACCAAAAATATAGATTTTTGTCACATCGTATATCAGATAAAAACATTATAAAAAACAATCAAAGTCACATCAAAGCTTCCCATCAAATATCCCCATATACAGAAAAATTAAAAAAAGTTAGAGGGGTCAGAAATGGGACAATTTCATGCATATGAATTTTGTTGAAACAAAGTTAGCATTTTTTTAAAGTAGTACAATAAAAGAATAACTATATAAATTGAGTATTGTTTTAATTGCATTGACCTACAGAATAAACATAATGACCCTGATTTACTAAGAGTGGAGTGTAGGTTTCTTTGTGGGTTTTAAATCACCTACAATTTTTTTACACATGTTCTGATCTGTCTGGTTTTCCTCAGCTGTTATCCACCACATTTTCTGTGGAAACCTTAGTAAATATGTTGGGTTTTTGTGAAAATGTTGGGAAAACGCCCCTTTTCTGTGACCACGCCAGCTTTTCCCGACAGACACGCCTCTTTTTCGGCTTTTCCCAGTGATCAGGTTTTTTTATTTATTTCTGGCACAGACAGAATCTGGCACACAAGCAAAACATGTTGTGTTTACAATAGTAAATTAGTAAATTTTACCATAAAGTGCACTGCGTAAAAAACAAACCCTCCAAAATTAGCTAAATTGCAGTTTTCTTATAAATTTCCACCCGCAAATATACATTTTTTGGTTTCATGATACAGCTTATGGTAAAATAAAAAAAAAGAGGTAATTTTTGACCAACTTGTCCATAAAAAACGTGTGTCGTCTTTTTTGGATAAGTTGTCCAGGATAAAATAAAAAATAAATCAGGTTGGCAAGTCCTGCAGGAACGCATGCAAACGGAGTTCCTGCACTTTTTTCACAGCAGGAGCACCGTTCCTTTTAGTAGGAGTCCTGCAGCGCCAGCCCTTTGGTGGAAATCTAGGGTGAGTTCCTTCCAATAGTTATTAGCTTCTGAAGTTGAGTTGTTGTTTTCTGTCTAACTGCTCTCTGATGATGTCACGTCCCGGGAGCTGTGCAGTACCTATGGACATATTCTCCCATCATGCACAGCTCCCGGGACGTGACATCATCAATGAGCAGTTAGACAGAAAACTTCAGAAGCTAATAACTATTGGAAGGATTAAGATTTTTTAATAGAAGTAATTTACAAATCTGTTTAACTTTCCGGAGCTAGTTGATATATATATAAAAAAAAGTTTTTGCCTGGAATACCCCTTTAAATAAGCCTCTCTACCTAAAGCTGCCACTAGGGGAGATAGTACAGAGGAGAACATGGCTTCTTTTGAACTCAGTAATAAATCTTTATGTAATAAGCTCCCATTACTGGCCACAGGAAAAATTTGTTATTTCTTCTTCCCTAAACCACCTATAGGGGTTCTGTGTTATAGGAAATGTTAACGTTTATCATGTTTTTAATTCTTTGACATCTGTGACATTTAGGAATCTTATTCTTCAACAAGTTTATCAACTTTTTTTTTTTTTACTATCTACAACATCCTCAGAAAAAGAATAACTCCACCTCCAAACAAATAGAAGTATTATCACTTACAGTAGAATGTGCATTTCCTCTTGTCTCTCAATGTCTCCACACACCATGACTCTCCTGCTTACATGCACCTTGTTCGGTAGGTTTTGTATATGTTTAATATATTTAAAATTAGTTGTCATGGTCTGCATCAATATTATTGGTTTAACTACTTTTATCGAAATCCCTGGTGCTGGAACCAGTCAGTACTGTCCTTAATGTAGATTTCTAGTGGGAACAGTTGCTAGTTTTTTTTTTTTTTGGTGGCAACCTAGGTATGAGAAATGGGTTCACTGGCTTCATATGAATATGGATATGATTTGTTAAGGTTTCTGTTTGGACCTATGATAAGCACAGGTAGACAAAGAGGAGAACTATTAAAAGTGCATAGAATACCTGCATTTATGAGTCTTTAGAAATGGCATCATAGGCATTTTAGAAAATGTTCACAACTTTATGTCACCTGATTGCTGGCATGCAAAGATAAGTGTATGGTACATTTAATAATTTATTAATAATTTGCTACATTTAACCCCTTAATGACCCAGCCCATTTTCACCTTCAGGACCTGGGCATTTTTTGAAAATCTGACCACTGTCACTTTAAGCATTAATAACTCTGGAATGCTTTTAGTTATCATTCTGATTCCGAGATTGTTTTTTGTGACATATTCTACTTTATGTTATTGGTTAAATTTCACTGATATTTGTATCCTTTCTTGGTAAAAAAAATCTAAAAATGTCATGAAAATTTTGAATTTTTCTAACTTTGAAAGTCTCTGCTTGAAAGGAAAATGGATATTCCAAATAAATTACATATTGATTCACATATACAATATGTCTACCTTATGTTTGCATCAAAAAATTGACAAGTTTTTACTTTTGGAAGACACCAGAGGGCTTCAAAGTTCCGCAGCAATTTTCCTCAAGATTTTCAAAATCGTACTTTTTCAGGGCCCAGTTCAGGTTGGAAGTGGATTTTAATGGTCTTCATATTAGAAATACCCCATAAATGACCCCATTATAAAAACTGCACCCCCCAAAGTATTCAAAATGACATTCAGTAAGTGTTTTAACCCTTTAGGTGTTTCACAGGAATAGCAGCAAAGTGAAGTTGAACATTCTAAATCTTCATTTTTTACACTCGCATGTTCTTGTAGACCCAATTTTTGAATTTTTACAAGGGGTAAAAGGAGAGAAATCACCCTAAAATTTGTAACCCAAATTCTCTCGAGTAAGGAAATACCTCATATGTGTATGTCAAGTGTTCGGCGGGCGCAGTAGAGGGCTCAGAAGGGAAGGAGCGACAATGGGATTTTGGAGAGTGAGTTTTTCTGAAAGGGTTTTTTGGGGGCATATCCCATTTAGGAAGCCCCTATGGTGCCAGAACAGTGGACCCCCCACATGTGACCCCATTTTGGAAACCACACCCCTCATGGAATTTAATAAGGGGTGCAGTGAGCATTTACACCCCACTGGCGTTTGACAGATATTTGAAAGAGTGGACTGTGCAAATGAAAATTTTTATTTTTCATTTTCACAGACCACTGTTCCAAAAATTTGTCATACACCAGTGGGGTGTAAATGCTCACTGCACCCCTTATTACATTCCGTGAGGGGTGTAGTTTCCAAAATGGGGTCACATATGGATATTTATTGTTTTGCGTTTGTCAGAACTGCTGTAATAATCAGCCACCCCTGTGCAAATCACCTCAAATGTATATGGCGCACTCTCCCTTCTGGGCCTTGTTGTGCGCCCCCAGAGCACTTTGCGCCCACATATGGGGTATATCCGTACTCGGGAGAAATTGCACTACAAATTTTGAGGGTCTTTTTTCCCTTTTACCTCTTGTGAAAATGAAAAGTATAGGGCAACACCAGCATGTCAGTGTAAAAATTTGTTTTTTTTACACTAACATGCTGGTGTAGACCCCAACTTCACCTTTTCATAAGGGGTTAAAGAAGAAAAAGCCCCCCAAAATTTGTAAGGCAATTTCTCCCGAGTACGGCGATACCCCATATGTGTCCCAAAACTGTTGCCTTGAAATACGACAGGGCTCCAAAGTGAGAGAGCGCCATGCGCATTTGAGGCCTAAATTAGGGGGCTGTGTAGGGGTATGTGTATATGTAGTGTTTTTTACTTTTTATTTTAGGTTAGTGTCAGTGTAGTGTAGTGTTTTTAGGGTACAGTCACATGGGCAGAGGTTCACAGCAAGTTTGCCGCTGGAAGTTTGAGCTGCAGCGCAAAATTTGCGCCATCTCAAACTTGCAGCACTCATTGTTAACCTCCGCCTATGTGAGTGTACCCTGTCCATTCACATTGGGGGGAGGGGGCAAACATCCACCTGTTGCAAACTCCGAGCATGCCCTTTGGCTGTCCGTGCATGCTGGGAGTTGTAGTTTTGCAACAGCTGGAGGCACACTGGTTTGGAAACACTAAGTTAAGTAATAAACTTTCAAGTGTTTTGCAACCAAACTTAGTGTTTCCAAGCCAGTGTGCCTCCAGCTGTTGCAAAACTACAACTCCCAGCACACTGTCAGTGCATGCTGGGAGTTATAGTTTTGCAACAATTGCAACAGCTGGAGGCACTGAGGTAGGAAACGGACAATGTTTCCCAACTAGTGTGCCTCAAGTTGTTGCAAAACTACAACTCCCAGCATGCCCAGACTGTCCAGGCATGCTGGAAGTTGTAGTTCGGCAATATCTGAAGGATCAGATGTTGCCGAACTACAACTTCCAGCATGCTTGGGCAGTCTGGGCATGCTGGGAGTTGTAGTTTTGCAACATCTGGAGGTCCACAGTTTGGAGACCACTGTATAATGGTCTCCAATCTGTGCTCTTCCAGATGTTAGAGAACTACAACTCCCAGCATGCCTGGACAGACTGAGCATGCTGAGATTTGTAGTTTTGCAACATCTGGAAGAGCACAGATTGGAAACCATTATACAGTGGTCTCCAAACTGTGGACCTCCAGATGTTGCAAAACTACAACTCCCAGCATGCCCAGAAAGCCAAAGGCTGTCTGGGCATGCTGGGAGTTGCAGTTTTGAAACTCCCAGAGGCAGCAGTGAGATCGCTTTACGGCGATCTCACTGCTGCCAATGAAGATGCCGCCCTGCTGCTGCAAACTCACCGCCGGGACGCAGCGCCGCCGGGACCGCCTGGAGGACGTCGCTCGCGCCGGGACCGCTCGGGACACCGCATGGCCGGGTAAGTGACGCCGGGGGACGGGTAAGGGACACTTAGCAGAGCGGTGTGTGTCCCGATCCCCGTGATCCAGACTCACACACCGCGCTGCTATCAGCTAGTCAGATTTGACCAGCTGATAGCAGCGATCGCTGGGGGGGTGGGGGATGAAACCCCCCCCGTGGTCGCATGGTAAGATGGCTGGCTATCAGCCACCATCTTACCGGGCGCTGCGGGATGCCGCGAGTAGCAGCAAAAATGTTCATGACGTACCTGTATGTCATGGGTCTGGAACACCTTGCCACCCATGACGTACAGGTATGTCATAGGTCGGGAAGGGGTTAAAGGACATCTGCAGCGTGATTAACACTTATCCCCTATCCACAGTATAGGGGATAAGTGTTTGATCGCGGGGGGTCCGACCGCTGGGACCCCCTGTGATCTCCTGTACAGGGCCGCGGCTGTCCCGTGCTGGGGGCTTGCCAGCCGCAGCATGACGTTGCAGCCGGCACGCCTCCTCCATACATCTCTATGGGAGAGGCGGGGAGGCAGCGTTCGTGCCTCCCCGTCTCACCCATAGAACTGTATGGGGACGGGGAGGAGACGGGGCGTCACCGTTGACCTCTAGGTCGACGCTACGTCACCATGAGCGCTAATGGCGGCGCCCCATTAGGGAGATCGAGGGGGGGTCCCAGCGGTCGGACCCCCCGCAATCAAACACTTATCCCCTATCCTGTGGATAGGGGATAAGTGTCATACCGCTGCAGTTGTCCTTTAATAATCTCTTCTTTTTTAGACACTTTGTAAAACTGTTAAAGTGAATGTAAAAATTTTTAAGCATAGAATACATTTTAGATGTACTTTTCTCACTAAATCTTCCACATTATGTGGGACATTTATCATTGTAGGTGGAAGTGAAGCATTTTTCTACACTTTTTTTGTGTGCTGATAATGTGTAGGAGCACCAAATTTATTAAATGGTCACAGAGCATTTGATAAATTTTGTGCAGGTCACATTTTCTGAAATTTCACTCTTTACATACACCAAAAAGCTAAGTCTGGGCTGGTGTAGTTTAGAGACTTTTAGGTGATTTAGCACCTTTTTTTTGTGCCTTTTCACAAAAAGGTGCAGTTCATAAAACCTGTCCATATCATGTGTATTGCCAAAATCAGTGGAAATGTGTAAACTAAAAGGTGCAAAAATAAAAAAATAAAAAAAAGGACACTAGTGCCAAAATAACCCCAAATATAGATAGAAAAAAAAAGGTAAACACAATGATAAATGCCGGCCTATGTGTACATTGATGTTATAGATGTATTTAGTGGAATGTTCAGGTCTCTTCTCTCCTACCCCATCTGACATTAGGCATTAAGAGACTCTGCTGCACACCCTCCTATTCTTATTAGGAGAACACATGCACAATATTTGCTGTGCATCATACAGTGGCTCAGCAACTGTCCCTGCAGCATCTATAAAGGAAAGGGGCTTCACAACACTTTTAGGGCTAAGGTTAATTCTGACTTAATCAGTGTACATTTATTAAGATTTGGCCTCAATGATAAATTATATATGTATGTATATATATATATATATATATATATATATATATATATATATATATTAACAGAGCTGATAAGGAATAATATACAATAATTTACTTTACATGGGCTTCAGGCCAAAAATATTTGATATAGGAGAATCCAACAGAACCCCTATCTATCAGCACAAAGAAGAGGTCACATCTCTCCAGCGAGTGCTGTGCCCCCTTCATAATTTGCAGAGGCAGAGTGCCTCATCTGTACATAGGGGCAGATCAAGAACTGAAACATAGGGAAGCTCAGAGAAATAGCAACACACCAGGTGCATATTCTGCTTATTTTTTGGCAATGGCCCACACAGCATAAAAACAACATAAAAACATCCAAAATGACATGGTCAAGGAGCTGCACTCTTGCTTTTTTCAGGTCCATAAGTCATTACCATTATAAAAGCACTATTAAAACCAATAATACCATCTTACAGTCACCATATAGTGTCAGATCCAAGCTCTCTCCAGACGGTTACAGACTATATATACAGTAATGAGCAGATACAGTTACAAGTAGAATACATAGTTACATAGTTAGTATGGTTGAAAAAAGACATACGTCCATCAAGTCCAACCAGGGTACTTGATAGTATCATATGATCCTTGTTTTACATTTTTTTATTCTCGCATTTCCCAGTATTACAAGATATGCCATACACTTTTACTAGCCCCAAACCTAATCATAATGGCAGGTACATATTAGCTATTTAGTAGTTTTCCATCACACATAGAACATCATAATTATATTTCATAGAGTTATCACACATAAAGTTTTCACAAGCAATCCTCTTCTATTTTTACTCAGTTTAATTGTGATCATCCTCACTTATTTTGGTTATTTAATTTTATAACATGATTTATCACTACACATGTATTTATTTTCATCCTCTTTTTCACCATTTAAATTTATTTCCATCCTTATGATGGTCTTACTATTTTTATTTTTTTGTTATTATTTTATCATGTATATAAGCACATATTAATATTTAACAACATCTTTACACTCTCACTTTTTCCTACACCTTGGTTTAGGGTTATTATGCACATATCCCTTTTAGTGATTTCACATATGGGTCAAAATTTATTACAATTTATTAAAATGTATTAAAATTTACTAATATTAATTCTTGATAATATTCTATTATGCCCCAATTATTATTTCTATTATTATGTATCAATTGTAGTAGTTGCTGGCAGATTACTTAACCCCTTAAGCAGGGACGTGCACACATAGGAGTGAAAGGGGGCTGGAGCCCCTGCCCTTTTCCTCACCTGCCCCTCTAATGCCCTCACAAAAGGAGGTGCAGACTCAGGGTGACAGGTGCAGTAAAAAGGATCCATTGCTGGAGAGTTGTATGTGGTTTAATGGAGGGTGCTGTGCCCTCCCTGCAGCAAGGGGGCGCCACTCACCCTGTCATTATCTGCCATTTCTTTGCTTCTCTCCACAAGGAGGAGACAGGAGGAGAGGAGGCAGAGAGAAGCCCCGCCCACAGCATGTCCGGCCACAAACTTCAGTCTATGCAGCCCTTACTGTAAGTGACTGTAAATATATGTGAGTGATTGTATGTCAGTGTGTGTGTGTGTCTATCTCTTTGTATGTGCAGAGAGTAATGGCTGGGGCCTTACTGTAAGTAACTGTAAAATATGTGAGTGATTGTATGTCAGTGTGTGTGTATGTGTATATATATATATGTGTGTGTGTATGTATATATATGTGTGTGTATGTATGTATATGTGTGGGTGTGTGTGTGGGTGTCTATCTCTATGTATGTGCAGAGAGGGCTGGCTGGGGCCTTACTGTAAGTGACTGTAAATATATGTGAGTGATTGTATGTCAGTGTGTGTGTATGTATATATGTGTATGCATGTATGTGTATATATATATATATATATATATATATATATATATATATATATATGTGAGCAAGTGAATCTATGTATGTGTGTATGTTTGTGTGTATATATATATATATATATATATATATATATATATATGAGCAAGTGAATCTATGCATGTATGTATGTGTGTGTATATATATGTGAGCAAGTGAATCTATGTATGTGTGTATGTATATATGTATGTATGTGTATTTAAATATGTATGTATGTGTGTGTATATATATATATATATGTGAGCAAGTGAATCTATGTATGTGTGTATGTATGTATGTATGTGTATGTATGTATGTGTATGTATGTATGTGTGTGTATATGTATGCATGTATATATGTATGTATATATGTGTGTGTATATGTATGTGTGTGTATATATGAGCAAGTGAATCTATGTATGTGTGTGTATGTATGTGTGTGTATATATATATATGAGCAAGTGAATCTATGTGTGTGTATGTATATATGTATGTGTGTATGTATGTGTGTATATATGTATGTGTGTGTATGTATGCATGTGTGTGTGTGTATATATATATATATGAGCAAGTGAATCTATGTGTGTGTGTGTGTATGTATGTGTGTATGTATGTGTGTATATATATATATATGAGCAAGTGAATCTATGTATGTGTGTATATATCTGTGAGTGATTGTATGTGTGTACCTGTATGTATGATGTGCTTATTGCCTATATATGTGTGTCTGTGTATTTATGTTTCTTAATGTATATTTGTACCTGTATCTATGTGTCAAAGTGTCTTTTTGTATGTGTGTATATTACCTATGTACTGTATGTGCCTTTATGTTATGTGCTTGTATTTATTGTATTAAGCACATTATTAGGGAATGATTGGAGGAATGTAAGCACAGTATATAGGGAATTTATGGAAGCACAGTATTTATTTCATTATATTGGAACATTATATTTTTATGAATGCTGGCACTGTGTATAGATCCTTAGGGTGCGTTCACATGTGCCTATTTTTGCTGCAGATTTTGCTTCCCATTGACAATGGGAAGAGAAATCTGCTAAAGCAAATCTGCAGCAGATCTGCAGCAGAATATACGCACGTGTGAACGCACCCTTAGTGGTGGCACAGTATAGTTAAATAATAGTGGCACAGTATATAGTTCATTAATGGTGGCACAGTATATAGGGAAATAATAGATGAATGGTGGCACAGTATATAGTTCATTAATGGTGGCACAGTATATAGGGAATTAATAGATGAATGGTGGCACAGTATATACCGTATTTATCGGGGTATACCACGCACCGGCCTATAACACGCACCCTCATTTTACCAAGGATATTTGGGTAAAAAAAGTTTTTTACCCAAATATCCATGGTAAAATGAGGGTGCGTGTGTGCGCGTGTATACCCCGATACACCCCCAGGAAAGGCAGGGGGAGAGAGGCCGTCGCTGCCCGCTTCTCTCCCCCTGCCTCTCCTGGGGTCTAGAGCCCTGGTGCCGGCCCTTCTCTCCCGCTGGCTATCTGCGCCGCTGCCCGTTCTCTCCCCCTGACTATCGGTGCCGGTGCCCCATTGCCGGCGCCGATAGCCAGGGTGAGAGAAGCGGCGCCGACAGCCAGGGGAAGAGAAGGGGCAGCAGCACCCATTGCCGGCGCCGCTGCCCCGTTGCCTCCCCCCATCCCCGGTTGCATAATTACCTGTTGCCGGGGTCGGGTCCGCGCTGCTTCAGGCCTCCGGTGTGCGTCCCCTGCGTCGTTGCTATGCACTGCACAGCGCGGCGCACTGACGTCATGCGCCGCGCCGTGAAAGCTCATAGCAACGACGCAGGGGACGCACACTGGAGGCCTGAAGCAGCGTGGACCCGACCCCGGCAACAGGTAATTATGCAACCGGGGATGGGGGGAGGCAACGGGGCAGCGGCACCGATAGCCAGGGGGAGAGAAGGGCCGGCAGCAGGGCTCTAGGCCCCAGGGCAGGCAGGGGCAGAGAAGCCGGCAGCGCTGGCTGTCTCTGCACCTGCAAAGCCGCTGCAGTTCATTGATTTAAAGCGCCCGCTTTAAATCATTGAACTGCAGCGGCTTATTGGCGTATAACACGCACATAGACTTTAGGCTAAAAAATTTTGCCTAAAAAGTGCGTGTTATACGCCGATAAATACGGTAGTTCATTAATGGTGGCACAGTATATAGTTCATTAATAGTGGCACAGTATATAGGGAATTAATAGATGAATGGTGGCACAGTATAAAGGTAATTAATAGATGAATGGTGGCACAGTATATAGTTCATTAATGGTGGCACAGTATATAGGGAATTAATAGATGAATGGTGGCACAGTATATAGGTAATTAATAGATGAATGGTGGCACAGTATATAGTTCATTAATGGTGGCACAGTATATAGTTTATTAATAGTGGCACAGTATATAGGGATTTAATAGTGGCACAGTATATAGGGAATTAACAGATGAATGGTGGCACAGTATATAGTTCATTAATGGTGGCACAGTATATAGGTAATTAATAGATGAATGGTGGCACAGTATATAGGTAATTAATAGATGAATGGTGGCACAATATATAGGTAATTAATAGATGAATGGTGGCACAGTATATAGGGAATTAATAGATGAATGGTGGCACAGTATATAGGGAATTAATAGATGAATGGTGGCACAGTATATAGTTCATTAATGGTGGCACAGTATATAGGGAATTAATAGATGAATAGTGGCACAGTATATAGGTAATTAATAGATGAATGGTGGCACAGTACGGTATATAGTTAATTAATGGAAGCACAGTATATAGGGAATTAATAGATGAATGGTGGCACAGTATATAGTTAATTAATGGAAGCACAGTATATAGGGTATTAAGGGGGGTACGGTATATAATTAAAGGGAAACTGACAGGTTACAGTGCATGTATACAAAAATTGGTCTTTCCATTTTCTAGGTGTTGCCCCACATTGCTAGTATGCGAAGTCAGTCTTGTGCGCAATGGAGGCGGAGCTTCCCTGCCTCCATCCTGTATGCTGTGCTATGCCCGGCCGTCTTTGTATATTTATAATTCTTTTTTTTTTGCCAACTCTTGTATATTGTAGCATGTAAGCATATATTAGTGTGGTGTCCATCTCTTCAGTGTAAGAACCAGAGGTGCTGGGTGATTGGGGAGGGGTGATAGGTGCTGGGTGATAGGTGCTGGGTGATTGGTGCTGGGTGATTGGTGCTGGGCGATTGGTGCTAGGTGATTGGTGCTGGGTGATTGGGGATGGGTGCTGGGTGATTGGTGCTGGGTGATTGGTGCTGGGTGATGGGTGCTGGGTGATTGGTGCTAGGTGATTGGGGATGGGTGATGGGTACTGGGTGATTGGTGATGGGTGCTGGGTGATTGGTGCTGGGTGATGGGGGATGGGTGCTGGGTGATTGGTGCTGGGTGATTGGTAATGGGTGCTGGGTGATTGGTGATGGGTGATTGGGGATGGGTGATTGGGGATGGGTGATAGGTGATTGGTAATGGGTGCTGGGTGATTGGTGCTAGGTGATTGGTGCTGGGTGATTGGGGATGGGTGATAGGTGATTGGTAATGGGTGCTGGGTGATTGGTGCTAGGTGATTGGTGCTGGGTGATTGGTAATGGGTGCTGGGTGATTGGTGATTGGTGCTAGGTGATTGGTGATGGGTGATTGGGGATGGGTGATAGGTGATTGGTAATGGGTGCTGGGTGATTGGTGCTAGGTGATTGGTGCTTGGTGATTGGGGATGGGTGATAGGTGATTGGTAATGGGTGCTGGGTGATTGGTGATTGGTGCTGGGTGATTGGTGCTGGGTGATTGGTGCTGGGTGATTGGTAATGGGTGCTGGGTGATTGGTGCTGGGTGATTGGTGATGGGTGCTGGGTGATGGGTGCTGGATGATTGGTGATGGGTTCTGTGATATAGAGGTCAGACCGGGGCATATAGGGGGAGATTTATTAAAACTTTTGCAGAGGAAAATCCGTCTGCAAAATGATGATTGGTGCTGGGTGATTGGTGCTGGATGATTGGGGATGGGTGCTGGGTGATTGGTGCTTGGTGATGGGGATGGGTGCTGGGTGATGGGTGCTTGGTGCTGGTTGATTGGGGATGGGTGATGGGTGATTGGTGATGGGTGCTGGGTGATTGGTGCTAGGTGATTGGTGCTGGGTGATTGGTGCTGGGTGATTGGTGCTGGGTGATTGGTGCTGGGTGATTGGGGATGGGTGATTGGGGATGGGTGATTGGTGATGGGTGATTGGTGCTGGGTGATTGGTGATGGGTGCTGGGTGCTGGGTGATTGGTGCTGGGTGATGGGTGATGGGTGATTGGTGCTGGGTGATGGGTGATTGGGGATGGGTGATAGGTGATTGGTAATGAGTGCTGGGTGATTGGTAATGGGTGCTGGGTGATTGGTGATTGGTGCTAGGTGATTGGGGATGGGTGATAGGTGATTGGTAATGAGTGCTGGGTGATTGGTGATTTGTGCTAGGTGATTGGTGCTGGGTGATTGGGGATGGGTGATAGGTTATTGGTAATGGGTGCTGGGTGATAGGTGATTGGTAATGGGTGCTGGGTGATTGGTGCTGGGTGATTGGTGCTGGGTGATTGGTGCTGGGTGATTGGTAATGGGTGATTGGTGATTGGTGCTGGGTGATTGGTGCTGGGTGATTGGTGATGGGTGCTGGATGATTGGTGATGGGTTCTGTGATATAGAGGTCAGACCGGGGCATATAGGGGTAGATTTATTAAAACTTTTGCAGAGGAAAATCCGTCTGCAAAATGATCTGATTGGTTGCTATGGGCGACTGCACCGCTCTTTCTCTGCACAGGTTTTGATGAATCTCCTCTATAATAAAGTATATTATAGGGCAGCTGTCACATGTTTTCTGTAAATAAGACTGACAGCACAGCCAAAGTATATATACACATGGCAGACCTCAGAGAAACTGTTCTTGACTCGATTTTACAAAAACACCTTTTATGGGGGATAGGAATGTCGAGTAGGCCCGGCGGGAGTCCACTGTGTCCCTGGGCCGCAGCACATCTGCCCATTAAGTCTGGCAGACGTTTTTTAAATTATGAAAAGTGCCCTCTTTTTTTTACTTGAGCCCCTGCTCTTCAAAATGTCTGTGCACGTCCCTGCCCTTAAGGACCGGGGGTTTTTCCGTTTTTGCATTTTCGTTTTTTGCTCCTTGCCTTTAAAAAATCATAACTCTTTCAATTTTGCACCTAAAAATCCATATGATTGCTTATTGTTTGCGCCACCAATTCTACTTTGTAATGACATCAGTCATTTTGCCCAAAAATCTACGGTGAAACGGGAAAAAAAATCATTGTGCGACAAAATTTTTAAAAAAAAAGCTGTTTTGTAAATTTTGGGGGCTTCCGTTTCTACGTAATACATTTTTCGGTAAAAATGATACCTTATCTTTATTCTGTAGGTCCATACGATTAAAATGATACCCTACTTATATAGGTTTGATTTTGTCATACTTCTGGAAAAAATCATAACTACATGCAGGAAAATTAATACGTTTAAAATTGTCATCTTCTGACCCCTATAACTTTTAAATTTTTCCGTGTATGGGGCGGTATGAGGGCTCATTTTTTGCACCATGATCTGAAGTTTTTAATGGAATGGTACCATATTTGCATTGATAGGACTTATTGATCGCTTTTTCTTCATTTTTAAATTGCACTATTTTGGACTTTGGAATTTTTTTGCGCGTACGCCATTGACCGAGCGGTTTAATTAACGATATATTTTTATAATTCGGACATTTCCGCACGCGGTGATACCATACATGTTTATTTTTATTTACACTGTTTTTTTTTTTACACTGTTTTTTTTTTATGGGAAAAGGGGGGTGATTCAAACTTTTAATAGGGGAGGGGTTAAATGATATTCATTCACTTTTTTTTTTCTCTTTTTTTTTGCAATGTTATAGCTCCCATAGGGACCTATAACACTGCACACACTGATCTTTATCATTGATCACTGGTTTCTCATAGGAAACCAGTGATCGATGATTCTGCCGCTTGACTGCTCATGCCTGGATCTCAGGCACTGAGCAGTCATTTGGCGATCGGACAGCGAGGAGGCAGGTAGGGACCCTCCCGCTGTCCTGTAAGCTGTTCGGGATGCCGCGATTTTGCCGCGGCTATCCCGAACAGCCCACTGAGTTAACCGTCACTTTTTACTTTCACTTTTACTAAAGGGTTAATAGCGCGCGGCGCCGGCTTCACTATGACGTCGGGCCCGCCGTGATATGATGCGGGGTTACCGTGTAACCCCGCGTTATATCACGGGAGCAGGACCAATGACGTACCTGTACGTCCTTGGTCCTTAAGGGGTTAATACATACCACATAACTTGATAAATAGCCTATATAAAGGTGGTATATTTTTTGTATCCTACCTCTTAGTACTGCCTGTTGATTCGTATTAGATTGTATCTATGTAATCCTTAATTCCCTATGTTGCACTGTTTACATGTTGCAGATAACAATAGATGCTGATGTCAGCATATACATTAGGGTGGATGAGTAATAGGAGGCTTTATCTAATGACAGGATAGTCCTGTTACGTCGGTAGCGCAGATAAGGGAAATACCTGTTTGTCATCATATCTTATGTAATGCGACGATTCCTGCTTGTGCGCATGCGTGGGGCCCTCTTCCTGGCACGGACTCCCCGGACGTCAAGAGGCCGAGCACGCAGGTCCGGATGTGATGCATCCGGGACCTGCGTGTGGCGGCTGTGACGCGGCGGCGAGTGCCGATCACTTTTGGGATTCATCCTGTGCTGATCCCTATAAATGGTAGCCATCATTTTAGAGAGCAGATGATCATATCTCCCTCCAGCAGAGCCAGTAATGATGGACTATAGGAGTCAAATCCACTATAAAACAGCCCAACCAGGAAATGCTGCTTCTTTGTGGGGATACAAATACAGTAAGGGAATGAGGAACTCAGTTATAAGAAATGGTATAACACAGAATACAGATAAACAATGGATTCATGTCAGTGAGGAGAAGAGAATAGTAGGCTGTTATAGATAGATTTTGGACTGTATTAGTGTTAGGTAGGCACAGACAGCCATTCTTTGAGCGAGTGTTGTTGCAGGTTCATTAAAACCTTTTTTTGATATTGTTAATCCTGGTGCTGTCACCTTCTGAAACCGACGCCAGTGCATCAATGAGGTGATGTCACTCATTATTTTGCATACACATCTAATAGTGCCACCAACATTGATGTATTGTTCTGCATTAGCCATTTAAATATCACTGCTATACGTTAGCCCTACCCAAGTGACCTTTTCTTTTCAAGTTTAATTTTAGTTTAATTTCTTGTGCTGACAGGGTGCCACTGTCTGCTAACACAGACCTCACAACACGATATCACTTATTGTTTTGTATATATCTAATTTCTTATGGTGTCATCAAAAATTGGTGGTGGGGGGAGGGTTTTTTGGTTTTTGACAGTTTTGTTGACCATTTTTTGTTTTAAAGTGCATAAAAATCTTCCAGTGCCATGTGTTTTAAACAGGTTGTGTTTTAGCTCCATCTACCATCCGTACATTCATAGCCATTTATGTTGCTGTTACTTTGACGTTATTACTACTGTCTTGACATTAAAACCTGAAAGGAAATACAGTCCTACATGACTTTAAGGGCAGTCTTCCAAAACTTTTCATGTCAAATGTTTTTTTTATTAAACTTTTCTTTCTTTTACTTTTAAACACAAATGTAAGAATAGAAGTGCAAATAGAAATAATATATATGCAAAGATAAACAGATTGATACAGCCAATATAACAGAGAAGATTGTAAAAACACAAAGGATAGTAAAATATGCATAAGTACAATATTAAACTTACATGAATCAATGACATAAAGTAAATTAACAAACATATATATTCTAATTGAGAATATGAGAATAATTCATTTAAAAGACTAAACTATTGCCAGTTGAATATTTCCAGTACATAGAAACCATGTGCATATTAGAAAAGAAAGAAATAAAAATAAAAGAAAATGCTTGTCTAAGTGATAAAGGTTAGCACAAACTAATGGAATCAATTAAATAAATACATTTGCTGCTTACAGTTTTCCAAAATTAAGACAGCTTACATTTGAAAATGAACATAGTATAAAATATTTTTAAAGTACAATAAATTTAACCCCTAGAGGATGCAGGGCCTACACGTACGCCCTGGGACTTAGGACATGTACGTCCTGGTTAACAGAGTCCTGTTGCATCATAAACCAAGGGTCCCTTCTGCTATCAGCAGGTGGGAACCCACCGGTAGGTGCAGACATCAGCGATCGTACAGATGTCGCCATTAAGCCCTCAGATGGCGTGATCATTACGTGATCAGAATATTGATCACGGTATCTGTGGCAATGCTTCGGGTCGGATGGCCAATCTTATCGCCCGCAGCACGACCATGGGAATCAGTATTTGCAATCTAAAGATTGCAATAAAAAGTCTCCTGTGTGGACCAAAAAGGCATAAAAACAAGTCAAAACAAAGTTTTAATAAAAGTGATTAAACCCATCTCTCATTATAAAAAACATAATCATGCTTGGTATCGCTGCATGCGGCAATGTCTGTCTATTAAAATATTATGTTAATGATCCTTTACGGTGAACATTGTCAACATATAAAAAATACCAAAGTCCAAAATTGCTGATTTTCGATCACATCACATACAAGAAGAACATACAAGAAGAAAAATATATAAAGTAATCAGATAGTCACATATACACAAACGTAGTACCAATAAAAACTACAGATCAGGGTGCAAAACAGAGCCCTCATACAGCCCCATTTACAGAAAATAAAAAAGTTATAGGGGGTCAGAAATGGGGACATTTTAAACATACTAATTTTGCTAAAACGTTTGAGTTTTTTAAAAGTAGTACAATAGAAAAGTGTGTGTAAACATGGGTATTCTTTTAGTTAAATTAACTAAATGATTAAAGTAACCCACAGAATAAAGAAAACATGTCAGTTTTACCATGCGTGAAAACAAAAACCTTCAAAAGTTGATAAGTTGCGTGTTTTCGACCATAAATAAAAAAATTTTTGGTTGCACCATAGATTTTATGGTAAAATAAAAGGTGTCATTACAAAGTAAGTGCAATTGGTTGTGCAAAAATCAAGCCCTCATATTGGTCTGTAGATCGAAAAATAAAAGAGTTATGGCTCTTAGAAGGAGAGGAGGAAAAAACAAAAACACAAAAATAAAATATTTCCTGTGTTCTCAAGGCCAAAAAGGGCTGTGTCCTTAAAGGGTTAAGGACATAAAGGATATAAATATATACAGGAAAAATAAACTCAACAGACAAAACTGGTTCCGTGGTAGACCTTAACAAGTATATAGCTTTCCTTAGATAGCTCCTGACTTTTCTCCTTACTAGTGTGCCAAGTCTCCACATTGACTTGTCAAAAAATTGTGGGTAACATCATGTCTGATAGGAAATAATTTCAATCACGAATCCCATCCAAGACTTTTCAGGGCATGTTAGATTGGGATTAACTATTTTTGGACTAATCCCTACATAACAGTAAAAGAGGATCTGTCAGCTCTTCTGGCCTGTATGTGTTAATAAATCCGCCCTTGTCCTTACAGGTGGTTGTTCATGGTACTGCAGCTCAGTTCCACTCAACCAGGCTTTGCCTGTGTAAACACTGATTATGGGGGTCCCAGAGATTATATCCTAGAGAACTAAGAATAAAATAGAATAATCCTTCTACTAAAGAGGTTATCTGGTGGGAGTTTTTTTTTTTTTATAACAATACCCCTTCTACAGTGAATAGAAAAATAAATAAACCTCTACTCACTTCAAGTGAACCTGCTGTGCTTCCGGTGTCCTGCTCCATTGCCCGATGCAATCCCTTTTCAAAGCTGCAACATGACCCTTGGGCCCAGAGTGACGTTGGGACCCAGAGTGTCATATAGCTGCACAGCCAATCATTGGCCAAAGTGATGTCCAGCTCGGCCAGTAGTTAACTGTGCAGCAGTATGACACATTGGGCACCAAAGTCATCCCAAGCCCAAGAATCACACTTCAGCTCAGGACACCTGGGGAACAGAGCAGGACACCAGAAGCCACGCGAGAGTGCTGGAGTTTTTTTTTTTTTCCTAATAATGTAGAATGGGCATTGTTATATAAATATATGTGTATATATATATATATATATATATATATATATATATATATATAAACTCCCACCAGTTAACCCTTAAACTCTTGCATGGGGAATGCCGAATTTTTTTTATGAAATACCAGAATTTCAGTTTTTGCTCATCTTGCCTCCTAAAATATGGAATATAAAGTGATTATATGTTCCCCCAAAATGGTATCTATTAAAACTACAGCTTATCCCACAAAAATTCAAATGGTGGGGATCCTAGAATGTAGCAAAAGTAGAAAATAAATCATATTTTTTTTTTTTTATTGCAAATACCTTTAATGTGTTATGTATTCCATATGATAGACAGTGAAACATTTATGATAAAAAAAACAACAACTAATTTTGGATTTTTTAAAATCCTAGGTAGAAAGTTAAACATTAACCAATAAGCTATATTTAAATGGGGACATTGAAGATGTTATGTTGGCTACAAAAAAAATCAAGCACGTTGATAGAAAAATATAAACGTTATGTGTGTCACTTAGTATGCAGAGGTGGAATTGCTGCAGCCGTGGGGGTTTACAATCCAGGAAAACCTGTGAAACGGTTTATAGATAAGGCTCACAATACTGGTGCCATTCTGCATGTGAGAATACCCATTTTCTTTTTTTGTATTTAATTCTGCCTTCTCTGTTTCCTAGGTGTAGGTTACGGCCAACTCAACTGTAGTTTTGATATTCTGATCAACAATTTGTCCTTCCCAAGCTTAAGTATTCGACCAGTAAAAAACTGGAGAACTGCAACCGAAATACAAATTGAAATGGCTCTGTACAACATCATTGATCTGGTAACTTCATGGTAGTACTTTTCCTTCTGAAAAATGTTTACAATTTGCTTGAGAGGAAATCTTATAATTTTTGCTGTCTTGTAAATCTGTTAATGTAAAATACAAGGGCTGTAACATTCTTTAACTCTGTTCCCTTATAATGAAAGTTTATAGGGAGCTCTGTACACTGTAGTGCCTATTGCTTTAAAAAAAAATATATAATAATATATATATATATATATATATCTGATAATGGCTGCATGTCACATGGAACAGCAAGAAAACCTGGCAACTCATCCACACGGGTGATACTGTTTTTAAATTAATCTTTATCTTCCATAAATGGAATGATTATTTAAAATCTGTATTTATGTTATGTTTAAGTAAGGCTGGGTTCCCATTACGTTTCCCCCCATACGGGAGTGCAAATGGCAGGGGAGAGCTAAAAACTTGCACTCCCGTATGCCTTTCTATGCACTCCCGTATGTAATTCATTTCAATGAGCCGACTGCAGTGAAACGTTCCGTCCGGTCGGCTCATTTTTGCCCCGCATGCGCTTTTTCTCCGTGCTTAAAACCGTGGTCGACGGTGGTAAAAGCGCATACGGGGCAAAAATGAGCCGACCGGACGGAACGTTTCACTGTGGTCAGCTCATTGAAATTAATTACATATGGGAGCGCATAGAAAGGCATACGGGAGTGCAGGTTTTTAGCTCTCCCCTGCTGTATGCGCTCCCGTATGGGGGAAAACGTCATGGGAACCCAGCCTTAGTGTTACGCCGAGCGCTCCGGGTCCCCGCTCCTCCCCGGAGCGCTCGCTTCACTCCCTCCGCTGCAGCGCTCCGGTCACGTCCTCTGACCCGGGGCGCTGCGATCCTGCTGCCAGCCGGGATGCGATTCGCGATGCGGGTAGCGCCCGCTCGCGATGCGCACCCCGGCTCCCCTACCTGACTCGCTCCCCGTCTGTTCTGTCCCGGCGCGCGCGGCCCCGCTCCCTAGGGCGCGCGCGCGCCGGGTCTCTGCGATTTAAAGGGCCACTGCGCCGCTGATTGGCGCAGTGGTTCCAATTAGGGTTTTCACCTGTGCACTTCCCTATATTACCTCACTTCCCTTGCACTCCCTTGCCGGATCTTGTTGCCTTAGTGCCAGTGAAAGCGTTCCTTGTGTGTTCCTTGCCAGTGTTTCCAGACCTTCTGCCGTTGCCCCTGACTACGATCCTTGCTGCCTGCCCCGACCTTCTGCTACGTCCGACCTTGCTTCTGCCTACTCCCTTGTACCGCGCCTATCTTCAGCAGCCAGAGAGGTGAGCCGTTGCTAGTGGATACGACCTGGTCACTACCGCCGCAGCAAGACCATCCCGCTTTGCGGCGGGCTCTGGTGAAAACCAGTAGTGGCTTAGAACCGGTCCACTAGCACGGTCCACGCCAATCCCTCTCTGGCACAGAGGGTCCACTACCTGCCAGCCGGCATCGTGACAGTAGATCCGGCCATGGATCCCGCTGAAGTTCCTCTGCCAGTTGTCGCTGACCTCACCACGGTGGTCGCCCAGCAGTCACAACAGATAGCGCAACAAGGCCAACAGCTGTCTCAACTGACCGTTATGCTACAACAGTTGCTACCACAGCTTCAGCAGTCATCTCCTCCGCCAGCTCCTGCACCTCCTCCGCAGCGAGTGGCCGCTCCTGGGATACGCTTATCCTTGCCGGATAAATTTGATGGGGACTCTAAGTTTTGCCGTGGCTTTCTTTCCCAATGTTCCCTGCATCTGGAGATGATGTCGGACCTGTTTCCCACTGAAAGGTCTAAGGTGGCTTTCGTAGTCAGTCTTCTGTCCGGAAAAGCCCTGTCATGGGCCACACCGCTTTGGGACCGCAATGACCCCGTCACTGCCTCTGTACACTCCTTCTTCTCGGAAATCCGAAGTGTCTTTGAGGAACCTGCCCGAGCCTCTTCTGCTGAGACTGCCCTGTTGAACCTGGTCCAGGGTAATTCTTCCGTTGGCGAGTATGCCGTACAATTCCGTACACTTGCTTCAGAATTGTCCTGGAATAATGAGGCCCTCTGCGCGACCTTCAAAAAAGGCCTATCCAGCAACATTAAAGATGTTCTGGCCGCACGAGAAATTCCTGCTAA
Organism: Hyla sarda; assembly: GCF_029499605.1. Classification (NCBI taxonomy): domain Eukaryota; kingdom Metazoa; phylum Chordata; class Amphibia; order Anura; family Hylidae; genus Hyla; species Hyla sarda. The sequence goes on along the minus strand of NC_079194.1, from coordinate 203,231,505 downwards.
TCTACATGAACTTATTCACCTAGCCACTCGCATTGACATGCGTTTTTCTGAAAGGCGTCAGGAACTCCGCCAAGATATGGACTCTGTTCGCACGAGGCGTTTCGTCTCCTCGGCTCCTCTCTCCTCTGGTCCCCTGCAATCTGTTCCTGTGCCTCCCGCCGTGGAGGCTATGCAGGTCGACCGGTCTCGCCTGACACCTCAAGAGAGGACACGACGCCGTATGGAGAACCTCTGCCTGTACTGTGCTAGTACCGAACACTTCCTGAGGGATTGTCCTATCCGTCCTCCCCGCCTGGAAAGACGTACGCTGACTCCGCACAAGGGTGAGACAGTCCTTGATGTCTACTCTGCTTCTCCACGTCTTACTGTGCCTGTGCGGATGTCTGCCTCTGCCTTCTCCTTCTCTACAGTGGCCTTCTTGGACTCTGGATCTGCAGGAAATTTTATTTTGGCCTCTCTCGTCAACAGGTTCAACATCCCAGTGACCAGTCTCGCCAGACCCCTCTACATCAATTGTGTAAATAATGAAAGATTGGACTGTACCATACGTTTCCGCACGGAGCCCCTTCTTATGAGCATCGGATCTCATCATGAGAGGATTGAACTTTTGGTCCTTCCCAATTGCACCTCGGAGATTCTCCTTGGACTTCCCTGGCTTCAACTTCATTCCCCAACCCTGGATTGGTCCACTGGGGAGATCAAGAGTTGGGGGTCCTCTTGTTCCAAGAAATGTCTAAAACCGGTTCCCAGTAACCCTTGCCGTAACTCTGTGGTTCCTCCAGTAACCGGTCTCCCTAAGGCCTATATGGACTTCGCGGATGTTTTCTGCAAAAAACAAGCTGAGACTCTACCTCCTCACAGGCCTTATGATTGCCCTATCGACCTCCTCCCGGGTACTACTCCACCCCGGGGCAGAATTTATCCTCTCTCTGCCCCAGAGACTCTTGCCATGTCCGAATACGTCCAGGAGAATCTAAAAAAGGGCTTTATCCGTAAATCCTCCTCTCCTGCCGGAGCCGGATTTTTCTTTGTGTCCAAAAAAGATGGCTCCCTACGTCCTTGCATTGACTACCGCGGTCTTAATAAAATCACGGTTAAGAACCGCTACCCCTTACCCCTCATCTCTGAACTCTTTGATCGCCTCCAAGGTGCCCACATCTTCACTAAATTGGACTTAAGAGGCGCCTATAACCTCATCCGCATCAGAGAGGGGGACGAGTGGAAAACGGCATTTAACACCAGAGATGGACACTTTGAGTATCTGGTCATGCCCTTTGGACTGTGCAATGCCCCTGCCGTCTTCCAAGACTTTGTCAATGAAATTTTTCGTGATCTGTTATACTCCTGTGTTGTGGTATATCTGGACGATATCCTAATTTTTTCTGCCAATCTAGAAGAACACCGCCAGCATGTCCGTATGGTTCTTCAGAGACTTCGTGACAACCAACTCTATGCCAAAATTGAGAAATGTCTGTTTGAATGCCAATCTCTTCCTTTTCTAGGATATTTGGTCTCTGGCCAGGGACTACAGATGGATCCAGACAAACTCTCTGCCGTCTTAAATTGGCCACGCCCCTCCGGACTCCGTGCTATCCAACGCTTTTTGGGGTTCGCCAATTATTACAGGCAATTTATTCCACATTTTTCTACCATTGTGGCTCCTATCGTGGCTTTAACCAAAAAAAATGCTGATCCCAAGTCCTGGCCTCCTCAAGCAGAAGACTCCTTTAAACGACTCAAGTCTGCCTTTTCTTCGGCTCCCGTGCTCTCCAGACCTGACCCTTCCAAACCCTTCCTATTGGAGGTTGATGCCTCCTCAGTAGGAGCTGGAGCTGTTCTTCTACAAAAAAATTCTTCCGGGCATGCTGTCACTTGTGGTTTTTTCTCTAGGACCTTCTCTCCAGCGGAGAGGAACTACTCCATCGGGGATCGAGAGCTTCTAGCCATTAAATTAGCACTTGAGGAATGGAGGCATCTGCTGGAGGGATCAAGATTTCCTGTTATTATCTACACCGACCACAAGAACCTCTCCTACCTCCAGTCGGCCCAACGGCTGAATCCTCGCCAGGCCCGGTGGTCTCTGTTCTTTGCCCGATTTAATTTTGAGATTCACTTTCGTCCTGCCGATAAGAACATTAGGGCCGATGCTCTCTCTCGTTCCTCGGATGCCTCAGAAGTTGATCTCCCTCCGCAACACATCATTCCACCTGACTGCCTGATCTCCACTTCTCCTGCCTCCATCAGGCAGACTCCTCCAGGAAAGACCTTTGTTTCTCCACGCCAACGCCTCGGAATCCTCAAATGGGGTCACTCCTCCCATCTCGCAGGTCATGCGGGCATCAAGAAATCTGTGCAACTCATCTCCCGCTTCTATTGGTGGCCGACTCTGGAGACGGATGTTGGGGACTTTGTGCGAGCCTGCACTATCTGTGCCCGGGATAAGACTCCTCGCCAGAAGCCCGCTGGTTTTCTTCATCCTCTGCCTGTCCCCGAACAGCCTTGGTCTCTGATTGGTATGGATTTTATTACTGATTTACCCCCTTCCCGTGGCAACACCGTTATTTGGGTGGTCGTTGATCGATTCTCCAAAATGGCACATTTCATCCCTCTTCCTGGTCTTCCTTCTGCGCCTCAGTTGGCTAAACAATTTTTTGTACACATTTTTCGTCTTCACGGGTTGCCTACGCAGATTGTCTCGGATAGAGGGGTCCAATTCGTGTCTAAATTCTGGAGAGCTCTCTGTAAACAACTCAAGATTAAATTAAATTTTTCCTCTGCATATCATCCCCAGTCCAATGGACAAGTAGAAAGAATTAACCAGATCCTGGGTGATTATTTGCGACATTTTGTTTCCTCCCGCCAGGATGACTGGGCAGATCTCCTTCCATGGGCCGAATTCTCGTATAACTTCAGGGTCTCTGAATCTTCCTCCAAATCCCCATTTTTCGTGGTGTACGGCCGTCACCCTCTTCCCCCCCTCCCTACCCCCTTGCCCTCTGGTCTGCCCGCTGTGGATGAAATTTCTCGTGACCTTTCCATTATATGGAGAGAGACCCAAAATTCTCTCTTACAGGCTTCTTCACGCATGAAGAGGTTCGCGGATAAGAAAAGAAGAGCTCCCCCCGTTTTTTCCCCTGGAGACAAGGTATGGCTCTCCGCTAAATATGTCCGCTTCCGTGTCCCTAGCTACAAGTTGGGACCACGCTATCTTGGTCCTTTCAAAATTCTGTGTCAAATTAATCCTGTCTCTTATAAACTTCTTCTTCCTCCTTCTCTTCGTATCCCTAATGCCTTTCACGTCTCTCTTCTCAAACCACTCATCCTCAACCGTTTTTCTCCCAAATCTGTTCCTCCCACTCCTGTTTCCGGCTCCTCGGACGTCTTCTCGGTCAAGGAAATTTTGGCTGCCAAAAAGGTCAGAGGGAAAAAATTTTTTTTAGTAGACTGGGAGGGTTGTGGTCCTGAAGAGAGATCCTGGGAACCTGAGGACAACATCCTTGACAAAGGTCTGCTCCTCAGGTTCTCAGGCTCCAAGAAGAGGGGGAGACCCAAGGGGGGGGGTACTGTTACGCCGAGCGCTCCGGGTCCCCGCTCCTCCCCGGAGCGCTCGCTTCACTCCCTCCGCTGCAGCGCTCCGGTCACGTCCTCTGACCCGGGGCGCTGCGATCCTGCTGCCAGCCGGGATGCGATTCGCGATGCGGGTAGCGCCCGCTCGCGATGCGCACCCCGGCTCCCCTACCTGACTCGCTCCCCGTCTGTTCTGTCCCGGCGCGCGCGGCCCCGCTCCCTAGGGCGCGCGCGCGCCGGGTCTCTGCGATTTAAAGGGCCACTGCGCCGCTGATTGGCGCAGTGGTTCCAATTAGGGTTTTCACCTGTGCACTTCCCTATATTACCTCACTTCCCTTGCACTCCCTTGCCGGATCTTGTTGCCTTAGTGCCAGTGAAAGCGTTCCTTGTGTGTTCCTTGCCAGTGTTTCCAGACCTTCTGCCGTTGCCCCTGACTACGATCCTTGCTGCCTGCCCCGACCTTCTGCTACGTCCGACCTTGCTTCTGCCTACTCCCTTGTACCGCGCCTATCTTCAGCAGCCAGAGAGGTGAGCCGTTGCTAGTGGATACGACCTGGTCACTACCGCCGCAGCAAGACCATCCCGCTTTGCGGCGGGCTCTGGTGAAAACCAGTAGTGGCTTAGAACCGGTCCACTAGCACGGTCCACGCCAATCCCTCTCTGGCACAGAGGGTCCACTACCTGCCAGCCGGCATCGTGACACTTAGTTGGCTGATTTAAGACATGACAAATTAGCAAAAATATAACAAATGGTGTGCAACAGTAATATAACTCAGTAAAAGAACCCAATTATTTATTGCAATTTCATATAGAACCTACAAAGGAAAAAAAGACGCAAATAAAAAGGAATATAACTTTATTATATGATTCACTAATTTGATTCCTTAAAAATAGGGTAGGCACATGGTAGATACATTGTTGCACTACAAGATTGAAACAAATATAGAATTCTTAATTGTGCATATATCGCATACAATTCATCAAATTTATGAGTCCGCTCCGATTGAAAAATAGGCTAAAATCCTAGTAATATGTAAGTATATTCCAGTAGGTTTGACTAGTATCCTTGAACACGTTCTTCACATCTACTGTACCACAGCTTACAGTGCTGATAAGGAAGAAGTCTGTAATATTTTAGATGTTAATCAAGTGTATGAGTTCACACATAGGATTTATGCTGCAGATTTTATGCTGTGTTTAATTATTTATGTGTTTGGCATAGAATCTGTAGCATAAAAGCTATATGTGAACTGTCATGAAAGTGCGTCATCAAATGTCACGTAGGCCAGGGAAAAGTGATCCCTTAGCTAACCCTCAACCTCTTTCCCTGCCTACTTGCACAACTGCCCTAAAATGGCGGCTCACAACTAGGCGACATCCCATACTCTAAGGAGCAGGAGTGTCATGATCAAAACAACAAACGGAACAGTACAAGGTCGAGAATAAGTCAACAAGCAGCAAATATATAGTGTACAGACAACAAACTAGAAACCAGAGAAAGATAAATGGTAGATATGATCATATGAACAACACAGGATAACTAGGAAAAATATAACTGCCAAATGAAAAACAGAAATCCAGGGGGTTACAGGGTTAAACTAAAGTAAGGCAATTTATAGTTCAAGGATAAGCAAATACTAGATAACAAAAACAGAAACAAAACAGCTTAAAGACCCACATGCCGAACAAGATACACTAGAACTAAGGCTACGTTTCCACTTGTTATTTTTCTTGGCAGTTTTTGGAATACTGCCACTGCAGTTTTTGAGCCAAAGTCAGAAGTGGATCCATAAGGGAGAAGAAGTGTAAGTTCTTCCTTTATATGTCCTTTTCTTTTTGAATACATTTCAGGCTTTGGCTCAAAAACTGCAGGGGCAGTATTCCAAAAAACTGCCAGAAAAAAAAACACCAAGTGGAAACCTAGCCTAAGAACCAAAACTGACTTCTATGTTAGAGAAAAGAGAAGCTCAGGAAACGGATCTAACACTAGGAGGAACCGGATAAACTACAAACCCAACTACAATCATGGAGGGACACAGGAATAAATCCAACACACTACACAATACAAAATCCAAATAGGCTCCAAGTTAGGGGGCACACCACTGTGTGAGACTGGATCTAACCTTGGAGGAAACTCAAAATCCAAAACACATATAAACGTGCATGAGCGTAAAAAGAGCTGGGATTTAGATATCCCATCCTATGCTGCTGACTGGCTAGGATCTGTAACTCTTACCTGACCAGGGAACAGATAGCATAGACTGGTCAGGAACAGACATTACATGAACAAACCCCCCTTCCCTAAAAAAGGCAAAAATAATATCCATAGACTATACAAGACTTTTACATGAGGCCAGCATGTGAATAAACTAAAAAAAATTCCCACAGTTATCAAGAGCAACATTCATCTGAACTATAACATAAAGTACATTAAGATATTATTGAGAACCTGGAACAGTATATCTGTTATCCCTGTATTCTAGGAAAACACTTTAATCAACTAAACATAACTTTACATTGTGATATTCACCAGTGTACAACTCAAATATCATATTTATGAAATAAATCATTTCACTTAACCTTGTTTCTATTTCTAGGATACAAGCTTGCAATCTTTTACTACATTAGTTTGGTTCACCATGGTAAGATATGTATTATTATACATAAAATATATATACACACTGTAGGTTGGTAGTAATCCAATTAATAATCTTCTTGCTCCATACTAAATGCACAAAATATAAGTACTTAGCTACGGTATATAAGAATTTGGTGCAAGATCTGCATGTTGCTCACGTGGTTGGGCAAATCTTTGCAAGCTTCATAATTTTCCCTTTTTCTATATGTTATCTTATTCATTTAAAGGGTTTCTCTAAGGCTAAGTTTCCACTTAGAATGCCCCAAAAAATCCCAAACTGTCCTGCAGCATTTTTTTAATTTCTTTTTATGTTAGCAGGGAGTCAATAGGGAAATACTCCTGACCCCAGTGTTTTTCTGCAATCTGGCTGTTTTGCCAAATCGTAAGCTTGCTGAGACTATGGCGTTTTTTTTTAAAGCAAAAAGTGCGATAGTTTTATCATCCTTGGAGGGAAGTAGTGATGCATAGCATCACTACTGCCCTCTGCAGCCATACAGTTTTCAGCACAGCATAGTGCTGCGCTTGAAACTATCACTGCAAAAATAAATAAACAGATTGAAAAAACACATAGGATTCCCCGTTTTTTCATTTTCAGCCAGTTACCAATCAAGCATCAGTCTGACATTTCCAGGGTGGGCAAGAACAATTGTTATTGGCCCTCCTCAACCTAAATAATGCCAGCCTGTAGCTATTTAGGCCCAGGGGAACCATTTTTGGCACTCCAGGCTTGTTGGTACCTGCTCTTCCAGGTACCCCTGTGACGGTGGGTACCAGGGTAATAAATGGGGTTAGCGTTAGCAGTTTTGGGGGCTAACAATAACCCCTGGCTTAGCATTGGATTCCGTCTATTAGACGACTAATTAAATATAAAAAAAATGACATATTGAAAAACGCTGGTTATCGACATAGTCAACGGACCCCGGTGTAGTCCTTTGCATACACAAATCTGAAACTAGAAGAGGAAAAAACACGAAAATTGGGTTAGTACATTTCTAGCATAATGCAATGTCTTCCCAAACAGGGAGCCTCCAATTGTTGCAAATATACAACTTCCAGCATGCCTTTGGCTTTCTGGGCATGCTGAGACTTTTAGTTTAGCAGTAGCTGGAGTCTCTCTTACACTTACCACCCACGGCACCCGGCTGTAGCTCCACCCCTGATGATGTCATCAATAGGGGCAGAGCTACACAGACTCTGCCAGAGCAGCAGGATGAGGTAAGTGGACATTGGCTTCTGTAAGCAGTACATACATCTAACTATAGATAGCTGGATAAACTGCATAGCCCCCAAAAGGGCTATAGGAGCAGAGAATCCTGTCAGTATAGTGTCAGGATTCCTGACTCCTGTCTATTATACATGTGTACACTATGCTCCTATGTATACAATATGGCCGGTGAAGGTAAGTAGTGATGCTATGCATCATTTCTCATCTCCTTACACTCCGTGGGCCAGGTGCTCTGCATCTGACCCATGAAGTAGTACCCTAAAGGAAGTGAAAAACTGCCAAAGGGTACACACCAGCAGAAATGCCAGAAAAACTGCCAAACTCAGGAAAAAGCTGTGCCAGTTTTTCTGGCCTTTTTTCATGGAAAAAAAAAAAGTGGAAACTTAGCCTAATGACTACAAACCCTGTTGTCATTCAACAACTCTCATCACTTGTACCTACTTGAAGTTTGCAGGAGAAATGTACACTACAGACCCTGGTTTATAGTTTCAGTCACTAACTGACTCAACCTACAGTGGAAAAGGGAAAAGAAAAAACAGACCGGAAGGCGGCGCCTCGTGCTTTACACTGGATAGAGGGAGGGGGATTTTCCCTTGCGGGATGGGGTTATTGCAGGCTCTATAAATTAGCCGCTTACCTTGAGCATATAGGAAATATGCGTATCACCCCCTATGGGGTTGGTAAAGATGGTGTGGATCTGTGCAGCCCAAAGGTCCCAGGTGCAACCGGATGGTGTCCTGTAGATAAATTGGATACGAATAGGAAAAAAACAACCTTGGCCGCAGGCGCTCAGGATCCCAGAGGAAGTGGTCACACTCAGGTCATAAAGTGGCAAAGTGCAGCAACTTTATTTGGTGTACAGCATTAAAACAATGAGGCGGTTCGGGGTGAAACTACCCCTTCATCAGATTGACTGTAGTACAGTCAATCTAATGAAGGGGTAGTTTCACCCCGAAACGTGTCATTGTTTAATTGCTGTACATCAAATAAAGTTGCTGCACTTTGCCACTTTATGACCTGAGTGTGACCACTTCCTCTGGGATCCTGAGCGTCTGCTGCCAAGGTGTTTTTTTTCCTATTCGTATCCAGTCAACCTACAGTGGTAACATCCCCTTGATTTCACCTGCATGGGCTCCATGGATCCCCACACTAGCTTACACCATCATACATGGCAGCCACCTATGACTTGTACTACTTTTACTTAGTCTTTGCTCTCTCCTTCCCCTCAACCCACTGGCTTGTTCCTTGTTGGCTGGAATAGGCACAGACCTCTTCTTTCACAACAGGTCTCTCTATTCATCATCTTCCTAGCTACACACACACTCTGACACACAGGGCCGGATTAAGAGCACATTGGCCTGGTGCTGAGAATTTTAATGGGCCTACAAGTGGTCGCGACCTGACAGCTGGGTTGTTTGCTAACTAGGCACAGAGACAGCTAGGTAGCTAGCTAGCTAAATTGATTGTTTGCTAGCTAAGTATGTAGCCAGGTAGCTAAATACGTATGTAGCTAGATAATGCACCCAGCTTCCCCATGTGCTAGGCCCCAGCACTGACCTCTCCAGCTCCTGCAGATGATCGCTGCCACCTAATGCCATCCCCCAGGTGACAAGGCTGGCTGTAGAGCAGGGAGCACCAGGAAGGCTTCAGTCCTTTTTCCGTGCTGTCTGCCACTTCCCCACTGTGCTTCCTGGGTCCAAGAATAAAATTCGCCCCCCCCCCCTCCCTTTGCTATAAAATAACAAAAATCAAAACGCCTTAATATCCATTATTTTATATGATTAAATAGACTAGCAACACTTGGGGCCCCCGGACCAAAAAAACAAGGGTCCCCTGCGAAACTCCAGATAATACCAATATATAAGGAGGACTATTATCACCATACATATTACCATCATTCTGTTACTGACTAAATCCTGTATACTGACCAATAATACCAGTATACAAGGAGGAATATTATCACCAAACATATTACCATCATACTTCTACTGACCAAATCCTGTACACTGAGACCAATATTACCAATAATACCAGTATACAAGGAGGAATATTATCACCATACATATTACCATCATACTGCTACTGACCAAATCCTGTACACTGAGACCAATATTACCAATAATACCAGTATACAAGGAGGAATATTATCACCATACATATTACCATCATACTGCTACTGACCAAATCCTGTATAGTGACCAATATTACGAAAAATATTAGTATACAAGGAGGAATGCTATGACCGTATATATTACCAGCATATTGTTACTGACTAAATACTGTAAACTGCAACCACTTTTACCAATAAGATAGTGTAATGAGAATAAAGACAGTCGGCAACTGCTGTACCCCCTGTGCATGTATTTGTGAGTATTTCAATAAAGAAGAAATAAGAAGAAGAACTGGTGAGTTGCCGACTGTCATTATTCTCATTACACTATAGTTATTGACTCTGGTTAAAGTCTGATCACCACCTTTTACTTATACAAGCAGCTATCTACTCTTTCCAGCATAAGCTCCAAACGGTGGTCTTTACAGCAGTGCTGAACTATCAGTCTCTTTTCCTTACTACAATATTACCAATAATACTAGTATATAAGGAGGAATATTATTACCATACATATTACCAAATCCAAAGTACTGGGACCAATATTACCTAAAATTACAGTACATGAGGCCAATTATACCACCACACAAAGACTAAATCACAATACTGAGTAAAAACCACTATACACAGACTAACAATACCAATAATGCCAGTATACAAATAATACAAAGGCCAAATAATGCCGATGCATCAGGAAGACACTATACATCACACAGTGACTGACTAATGCAACGTACTGTTACTAAATAAAAGCACTGTACACAGACTGATATCCCCCCCATACAATGCCCATATAGAAGTAGATACCAGCTGTACACAGGATCTGTATACCATATAAGTGATTATATACAGGACTATATACAGGTATATACCATCTGTCGTTAGGGTCAGTATACCATATAAGTGATTAAATTGGTAGGCAGGTAGACAGCCAGGTGTATATGTGGGTGGGTAGGTAGCTAGTTAGGTAGGTACCTAGCTAGATAGCCAGGAAGGTAGCTAGCTAGGTAGGTGAACAGCCAAGTAGGTAGGTTAGTAGGTAGACAGCCAGGTCGGTAGGTGGGTAGGAAGGTAGATAGCCAGTTAAGTAGGTAGGTAAACAGCCAGGTGGGTTGGCAGGAAGTTAGGCAGCCAGGTGGGTGGGCAGGTAGTAAGACAGCCAGGTGGGTGGGCAGGTAGTTAGACAGCCACCCAGGTGGCTGGGTGGGCAGGTAGGTATACAGCCAGGTGGCAGGGTGGGCAGGTAGCTAGACAGCCAGGTGGGAGGCGCATACAGTTAAAAGCGGCACTAGTTTGCTTGGGGATCTGGGACAAGTGTCCTATATCCCCAAGCATAGGCTGCAAAAATAGAAAAAATTCATAAAGGATGGCCGGGCCTATTTTCAGGTAGGGGCCTGGAGCGGTAGCTCCATCCGCCCCTACGTTAATCTAGCCCTGCTGACACAGTGCTGAAGACAACTTATATGGACGTACCTAAACCCTGTCTTGCATTACATATGGAAGCTGGTCCAAAAAATACAAAATATTTTTTTCTACCCCTGCATGATGTAGGTCATTGTCTTCTGTAAATTATTATTTATGTTTGTTCTTAATCATGAAGTTAAAACATAATCAGTGCAACCACAGAAAAATTCAGTGTTATGAACAACTAATGTTCTGTTGCAGATATGGAATAATGAATTCATACAATGGGAGCCACAACAATATTGTTCCATCGAGAAAATCTTTTTGTCTAACGTTTCATATTGGCAGCCAGATCTGTATATTTATGAGAGGTAGGTCTAACAGCATGTTGCATACACATCATTATGAAATCATGTCCGAGAGCAAAAGAGTCCATAAAACCTTGTCTAGGTATCCTGCTTCTGTCTGTCAATAAAAGCAAGTAAGGGCATTAAGATAGATATTTTATAGGCAGAGGGATACCTTGCTGGGCTAGTACATAAATGGAATCTGTTAGCTGTAATTCACATTCCAAAATACTGACACTGGTAGATAGCTGTTAGAACAAGAAGACACATGGTAGCTTTCATAAATCTGTCTGTGCTCCCATAACATAGAAAAATGCTTTTATTTTCTCATTCAAAGTGTCAAAGAGGCATTCCCAATGTGCCTGAAGTGCTAAGGGCTAGAATGCCTCCTCGCTCCCTCTTCCATCCTTGTTCCTGCTTAATTGACAGTCAGCCCTGTTTACAAATCTCATGCTTGCTCTTTGCATTTAAATTGTCCAGAAGTGTAATATTCCCTTTAATACTGCTAAAAGTAGCCCACAAATTCATTTTATAAAAGATCCATGGGCCAACCCATAGGTTAAAGAAAAATGTTTTGTTACACTTTACAAGTGCACATGTGGTAAAGCTTCTCCTCATGTGAAACACAGAATTTTTAGGACATAACCAGATCCTCCAAAAGTGTCAGAGGTGGGGGTTAAATGTCTTTCAATTTCAATATAATTGTTTTGATAAATTTGGAGTTATGACAACATCTAAGGCTGGCTTCACATTTGTCTGGGACAAGCACTAGAGATGAGCGAACTTTTGAAAAATTTGATTCGGCCGATTCGCCAAATTTTTTCCAAAAATTTGGTTTGATCCATATCTATATTAAAAATGGCTATTTCTGGACTACAGAGAGCCCCAATAGGGGTGTAGAACACTTTGGTTTGTTCCAACACACATATGGAGTGTGCTGGGGTAGTGAAATAATACTGTTATTTTAAATGACATGCAGATTACAGGCATCGCTTTTAGAATCACCGCCCCAGAGCGGCACGATGACAGAGCCTGGAGGTGGCATCAGTATGAGGAGACTATACAGTAGCTAAATGACACAGCGTGGAGGTGGCGGCAGCATTAGGAGACCATATAGTGGCCGAATGGCACAGCATGGTGGTGTTGGCAGCATGAGGAGACCATACAGTGGCTGAATGACACAGCGTGGAGGTTTTGGCAGCATGAGGAGACCATATAGTGGCTGAGTGACACAGCTTGGATGTGGCTGAAGCATGAGGAGACCATATAGTGTCTGAATGGCACAGCCTGGAGTTGGCAGCAGCATGAGTAGACACTAGGGCTTCGCAATCCCTAAGATTAAAAGATGGATTTTGAAATTTACATTGAAGATTTAGGGTAGCTAGTGCTACCATAAAAAAATTTTTAGGCCCAGCAGCATCAGTAAACCATATATATTGGCTGAATGACACAGCCTGGAGTTGTCTGAAGCATGAGGAGACCATATATTGGCTTAATGACACAGCCTGGAGTTGGCTGAAGCATCAAGAGACCATATAGTGTCTGAATGGCGCAGCCTGGAGTTGGCAGCAGCATGAGGAGACACTAAGGCTTTACTATCCCTAAAATTAAAAGACAAATTTTGAAATTTAAATTGAAGATTTAGGGTAGCTAGTGCTACCATAAAACTTTTTTAGGCCCAGACCCAGGCCCAGCAGCATCAGTAAACTATTTATTGGCTGAATGACACAGCCTGGAGTTGGCTCAAGCATGAGGAGACCATTGAAATTTAAGATTTTGAAATTGAAATTTAAGATTTTGAAATTCAAATTAAGGATTTTGAAATTGAAATTTCACTACTCTGCCTGACATACTTCTTGTGTATATGAGGGGAGTACAATACAATTCACTACACTTAAGACAGTATTTGTCTAGAACAGCAGCAGGTGTGTACTATTGGTTGTCCTTTCACAGTATATAGACCCTTGACAGATTAACAGGTACAAAATAGTGCACTACTTAGATGTAGGTATGTGGTATGCACTAATGAGGGCAGAAAAATGTACTACAGTACGCTTAAAAATACTTATTTTTACCTGTGTCCCAGATTTCAAAATTCCTTTATAATGAGAAATTGTCAGAATGCAACCTGACATTCAAAATAATAAAATGATACATACGTTCTCTGAAGAAAATGATCCTTCATTAGATGACAATATGAGTATTGTGTGTTCCAGTGACATTAGCTCATCGGAGGAATAGGAAAACATGATACAACTTAATTCTGCAACTGAAGAACCACAACAAAGAATGAACGACTTAAAGCCTACTGTAACTGAGGAACTTCAAAATGGTAAATCTACCACCTGGGATAAGTCAGTCAATTCCAACAGCCGGTGGTCAGTATCCACAGTTCCCTGTTTCTGCTAGTCCTTGGCAATATTCCTTTTATTACTGGTATCAACATGGCAATAATGCTGGGAGAATAACTTAAAGGGGTACTCCGCCCCTAGACATCTTATCCCCTATCCAAAAGATAGGGGATAAGATGTCTGATCTTGGGGGTCCCGCTGCTCTGGACTCCCGGGATCTCGGCTGTAGCACCCCTCTGTCATTACTGCACAGAGCAAACTCGCTCTGTGCATAATGACAGGCGATACAGGGGCCGGAGCATTGTGTCGTCACAGCTCCTCCCCTCATGACGTCACGGCCCACCTCCTTAATGCAAGTCTATGGGAGGGGGCATGACCGGTGCCACGCCCCTCCCATAGACTTGTATTGAGTGGGTAGGCCATGGCGTCATGAGGGGCGGGGCCATATCGTTATTATGCTCCGGCCCCTGTATTGCCCGTCATTACACACAGAACGAGTTTGCTCTGTGCAGTAATGACAGAGGGATGCTGCAGACGAGATCCCGGGGGTCCCCAGTGGCGGGACCCCCGCGATCAGACATCTTATCCCCTATCTTTTGGGGAGTCAGCTGGAGTACCCCTTTAAGGATAACCACATGTCCCCACATGTACCCACATGTTTCCTGCAATACACAGTCAATATATGGAGACCATATACAGTAGTGGCTGAATGACACAGCCTGGAGGTGGCTGAAGCATGAGGAGACCATATAGTGTCTGAATGGCACAGCCTGGAGTTGGCAGAAGCATGAGGAGACCATTGAAATTTAAGATTTTGAAATAGAAATTTAAGAAATTGAAATTGAGGATTTTGAAATTGAAATTTAAACCCCCAAGTTTTAGTCTCCCGGGCCCCGGCATGTGGGTACAAAGGACCAAATCTAACAAGAAGTCATATGTCACATGGCAGCACAATGACAGAGCCTGGAGGTGGTATCAGTATGAGGAGACCATATAGTGGCTGAATGACTGCCTGGAGTTTGTGGCAGCATGGGGAGACCATACAGTGTCTGAATGGCACAGTTTGGAGTTGGCTGAAGCATGAGGAGACCATATAGTGTCTGAGTGGCAAAGCCTGGAGTTGGCAGAAGCATGAGGAGACCATTGAAATTCAAGATTTTTAAATAGGAATTTAAGAAATTGAAATTGAGGATTTTGAAATTGAAATTTTAACTCCCAAGTTTTAGTTTCCCTGGGTACAAAGGACAAAATCTAACAAGGAGTCACATGGCAGCACAATGACAGAGCCTGGAGGTGGCATCAGTATGAGGAGACCATATAGTGGCTGAATGGCACAGCCAGGAGTTGACTGAAGCATGAGAAGAGACCATATAGTGGTTGAAAGAGACAGCCTGGAGGAGGCATCAGTATGAGGAGACCATATAGTGGCTGAATGGCTGCCTGGAGTTTGTGGCAGCATGGGAAGACCAAAGAGTGTCTGAATGGCACAGCCTGGAGGTGGCTGAAGCATGAGGAGACCATATAGTGGCTGAATGGCACAGCCTAGAGTTTGTGGGAGCATGAAGAGACCATATAGCCTTTGAATGGCACAGCCTGGAGTTGGGGGCAGAGGAGGAGACAATAGGGCCTCACAATCTCTAAGAATAAAAGATGAATTTTGAAATTTCCATTGAAGATGTATGGTACCTAGTGCTACCATAATCATATATAAGTAATGTCCTAGGCCCAGCAGCATCACTAAACCATGTAGTTTCTGAATGACACAGACTGGAGCTGGCTGAAGCATCAGTAAACCATATATTGGATGAATGGCATAGCCTGGAGGTGGCTGAAGCATGAGAAGACCATATAGTGGCTGAATGAAACAGCCTGGAATTGGGAATTTGTAACTGGGGAACAGCACCTTAAATCTGTTTGGCACTATCCATATTTGTGAAGTGTTGGTGTGGCACCATGGTCAATCTACTCTCATGCATCAGTCATTGGTGGTTGGAAATCCTGGCTGATCCATGCCTGATTCATCTTTACAATGATCAGTCTCTCCACATTTTTCGTGGACAGACGAGTTCTCCTAGGGGTGACTATGGCCCCCGCTGCACTAAACACCTGCTCTGATGGCCCACTACTGGCCAGGCAGGGCAGCTCTTTCAGGGCAAACTCTGCTAGTTGCGGCCACAAATCAAGTTTGGCTGCCCAGAATTCCAGCGGATCTTCAAGGTGTGTTGGCATGGGTATGTCAAGGTACGTCCCCACCTGCTGGTTTATGTCCTGCTCCAGGTCTACCTTCTGCTGATGAGTTGCTTCACTATGTGGGTGAAGAAAGCTACTCATCAGCGACTGTAGACTCCAGCTGCTGCTGATGGAGCTGGGACTGCTCCTGCCACCCCACCCCTCCCCAGTAGCCATGGCAGTGGAAGGTGAGCGCAGGGGGCCCCCCGATTCAGACCTGCGAGAGGATGGACGATGGCGCCAATAGGCATCAGCCAACTGACTACATAGGATTCCTCTGTAGCAGGTCACTTTGTCCTCCCTCTCAGTGAGTGTAAAAAAGGCCCCTATTTTGTGGCAGTAGCGAGGGTCCAATAAGGTGGAGAAGTCCAGAAGTCATCCCGTTGCCAAATGGTGACAATTCAGCTGTCACTACGCAAGCAAGTGAGAATGCATCGTGCCATTTGTGCAAGTGACTCGGAGGGACTCCCTGCCTCCATCTCCACTGCATACTGCCAAGGTGTGTCTGGGTCCTCTGTCTCGCCTTCCTCATAACCCTCTAGCTCCTCTGGCTGCTCCTGCTTCTCTCCTGTCAGATTACTAGAAAAACCGCCCATTTGGTGAAACCTAACCTGTGCTTCACTGTGCCCCTCCCCCTCCTCTTCCTCCAGTTCAGCTCCCACAGGGCTCATGTGGCCGTGAGATGTAGGCGCCACGTCTCCAGTGCCCTGACCAGCCATCGTTTCCAACACCTGCTGTAAGAAATGAAGCAATGGAATGACGTTGTTCACCCCGTAATCCTGGCGACTTACTAATAATGTGGCTTAATCAAAGGGCCTGAGCAAACGGCAGATGTCACGTATGAGCTGCCACTGGTTGACATTGAAGTTACACAGGGGAGTACCCCTATCCGCTTGGATCATCAAGAAATCGGTGATGGCTTTTCTCTGTTCGTACAGTCGGTCCAACATATGGAGGGTGGAATTCCAACGTGTCGCAACATCACTAATCAGACTATGTTGGGGGATACCGTGCTGACGCTGCAGCTCAAGGAGGGTGTGATTTGTGCTGTACAAGTGACTGAAGTGCATGCAAAGTTTTCTTCCCATTATTGGGATGTCTTGCAAATGGAGGGAACACTTCAGGAACTGCTCCACAACCAGATTGAACATGTGTGCCATACAGAGCGCATGGCTCAGCCTTCCCAGCGCATGCAAGATGTTCTTCCCATTGTCAGTCACCATGGTTCCCATTTCCAGTTTTCCAGGAGTAAGCCATGCTCTGATATATTTATGAATTACATTTAGCATTTCCTCCCCCGTGTGACTCTTTTTGCCAAGGCAAACCATGTGAAGAACAGCGTGACACCGCCGTGCCCTGCACACATGGTATGCTGAAGGGCCACTTAAACTTGTCTGGGCAGTGGAGGCTGATGACACAGTGGAGGATGAGGAGGCAGAGTCGCACACTGTCCCAGGACCAATGGCCTGAGAGCGTGGAGGAGGAAGCGGTGTGACCTGTCCAAGTTGGTGTTGTGGCTGTGCAGGAGCCACATTCACCCAGTGAGCCATAAAGGACATGTATTGTTCCATAGTTACAGCTCGAGATGTTGGCACTGCCGTGCACTTTGGCACACACCGACAGGCTCAAAGACTGGACTACCTTCTCTTCCACAAAATTGTGCAGGGCTGGTACTGCCTTCTTCTCAGAGAAATTACTGCTTGGCACTCTCCACCTAGGCACAAGCCATCAGTTATCTGAAAGGTGAAGAGTCCACCACCTCAAAAGGGAGGGACTGCAGCACCATGAACTTGGACAGGAGCACATTTCAGCTTCTGCACCATTGGATGAATGGGCACATACTGTTGTCTCTTGGACATGGCTTCACCGATGGATTGTTGGCAGAATGGCTGACTAAAAGTAGGAGGAGCAGGAGCATCTGGAGCGACAGAAGGAGGGTATGACACACAGCTCCCTTCGGCTGAGGTGGTGGAGCCTTGGCTGGCTGAAAGAGGGAGCGGTGTGCCACTGGGTGATGCAGCAGGCTGGACCACTACATTGGAGCTACGGTTCTCATAGGCCGCTTTATGGTGCCGAAGCATATGCTGATGCAGGGCCGTGGTGCCAACATTGGGACCCTGGCCACACTTCACCTTCTACCGACATATCTTACATGTGGCTATGTGAACCTCCTCGGATGCTTGATGAAAAACTGCCACACCACCGAATAGCTGATTTTCCTACCAACAGTCCGCACTAATTGACTGCTACTGCCGCCGTCTCCAGGAACCCCTGTTCCACTACCTTCCGGGAAGGTAGGTTGCCGCCAAGCAGGTGGTTTCCCCCCAGGCAACCTGCAACTCTCTTCTCCTGATGATGATGATGAAGCCCCTTCTGCACCCGGCTCCCAATTGCGATCGGCTTCATCATCATCAACAAGTGTCTGCACGTCACTGATGTCCTCCTCAGGTTCCTCAACAGTGTCTGCTTCAGGACCCTGAACCCTGACAACACCGCCTCCCAAGTCACTCTCCTCATCACTACTTGCCCGCCTAGCGGAGGAAGCAGCGGATGTCTCCTCCACTTGTTGGCTGGACAGTATCTGTTGACTGTCCTCTATTAGATCGTCCTCAGTGAATAGTGGAGCTGAACCCACACAATAAGATACTTCTGTAGGGGAGGAAACAGCATAGGACAGAGGCTCTGGGAGGACAGGGACTGCTCCCGGGCCATGCCAACTGAGGGTTGTGTCTGATGAACCCACCGACTGTTGACTGGGGGTATCAGATGTCACTTGTGATGAAGTGGATGACCGTATTAACCAATTGACGATGGCAGATGGGTTGCTGGTCGAGACACGACCGCTAGCTGATATCGGGAGCTCTGGCCTCTCGCTGCGACTCCTGCTGCCACTCGCCCCTAGTCTGCTGCGACCTTTGCTTGATGAAATTAGGCCTCTACTGCTCCTCTGTGCATGTCCTGGCACTTCTCTGCATGACATACTTAGTGCATATATGAGGGGAGTACAATACGCTTTACTACGCTTAAAACAGTATTTGTCTAGAACAGCAGCAGGTGTGTACTTTTGCCTGGACTTTCACATTATGTAGGCCCTTGACAGATTAACAGGTACAAAATAGTACACTACTTAGATGTAGGTATGTCGTGTGCACTTATGAGGGCAGAAAAATGCGCTACAGTGCGCTTAATAAACGTATAGGAGTAAAACACCAACCAGTGATTACTTTTGGCTGTCCTTACACAGTATGTAGGCCCTTGACAGATTAACAGGTACAAAATAGTACACTACTTAGATGTAGGTATGTGGTATGCACTTATGAGGACAGAAAAATCCGCTACAGTATGCTTAATAAACGTATTGGAGTAAAACATCAGCCGGTGATCATTTTTGGCTGTCCTTTCACAGTATATAGGACCTTGACAGATTAACAAGCACAAAATAGTACACCACTTAGATGTAGGTATGTGGTATGCACTTATGAGGGCACAAAAATGTGCTACTGTACGCTTCAAAAATTATTTGAGTAAAACACCAGCCGGGGATTACTTTTGGCTGTCCTTTCCAGGATGTAGGCCCTTGACATATTAACAAGCACAAAATAGTACACCACTTATATGTAGGTATGTAGTATGCACTTATGAGGGCTGAATAATGTGGTACAGTACACTTAAAAAAAATTATTTTAGTAAAACACCAGCCAGTGATTCATTTTGTCTTTCCTTTCACAGTATGTAGGCCCTTGACCGATTAACAGGTACAAAATAGTACACTACACTATTTAGATGTATGTATGTGGTATGCACTTATGTGGGCAAAAAAATGCGGTACTGTACGGTTAAACTAATTTTGCACAACACCAGCAGAACACAACAGTGCTGCAGCACAAAAAAAGCTGCGTACTAAACTCAAAATTTCACTCAAAGACTATTAGGAATGGACTGCTTGGTATTAAACTGTCTACAGACTAGTATAACCAGCAGATGATTTGTTGTGGAACAAAGACACAGAATTGCGCTGAAAAATTATTCCTGCCTCCTCTGCTAAGGTTTATGAAGTTGAGGCAGCTTGTTGAAATGTATGAGGCAACACACAGCTATCTGCCCTCTCTGTAATACTATGCTGAATAAAGTAACTGGGAAGTTAATGGCTGCAGTAAAAATCTATTTCAGTGAAAAAAAAACACTGATCTCTGTCCACCAGAATGCTGATGTGACTAGGATGTGAAACGCTGCTGGATTGAGCTTTTCTTTGTAACACACACACAGCGATGTCCGTCCTATCTCTATGCAGTGTAATGAATGATATCACAAGCCGCAAAATGACTACCAAATATATAGGGCTGTGACATCACAGGGGTCTATGTCCTGCATGTGATTCAGGGTCATCCCACCCACTTCCCTTCCCTCCTTGCCTTCCCGCTATTCCCAGCGTTCCTTGACCCATGTACTGTCATATGGACGTAGCAGGAGTTCAGTAGGGAGGCGGCAGAGGAGCAAGGTCAAGTCACAAGAGCAGGAGATCTGGTACATGGCAAGGCAATACAAAGGAACGCTTTCTCATGGGCACAAGGCAACACAAAGATCCGGCAGAGAAATGAGGTGGGTGGAGGAATTTATAAACAAGCCACAGGTGGTTACACTATTGAGCTTACTGGCCCTTTAAATCTTAAAGCTCCGGTGCGCGCACGCCCTAAGGTTCAGGGACACGTGCACCAGAGCAGAGGTGGAGGCAGAAGCAGGAGAAACACCCGGAGAGTGACGGACTGGGGCTCGCATGCGGGCGCATCCCACGATTAGAGTCCCAGCCCCGTCGGCAGCAGAAGCTAAGGGGACCATGCGCTCACGGCCAGCGTGTGAGGCCGGAGTGCATAGTGTAACAACCAGTTTATTTAGACTAGTGATACAATGTTGTTGGAAAAAGGGGGCCAGCCCGGATAAATCCCAGTCCCTTTACTAATGGGAGACAAGGACATATGCAGGCTTCCCTCCCCCATTGTTGTATTGTTTGGTAAAACATGGGTAAAAGATATCACTGCCCAAGGGCAGTATGGAGTGAAAAACAAACACCAGGTTCTGCTGTACTAGGTGAATAACCCTGTAACATTTCTGGGGTGCTCTTTTTATTCTCTTCTATGGGGTTCCCTCTCCTCTATTTACAGATAAATGCATAATTTAAGACTAATGACATTGTGTAGTGAATTGTCAAATTGATCTATATTTTCTAGGATACAAAGTGAAGACAAATCTCCCTCAGTGCCATTCTATTCTATTCAGTACAATGGATTAACTACAAGAGCAATGCCACTTCGGATTGTTAGTTCCTGTACAGTAGACGTCTTCAAGTTTCCCTTTGACATCCAAAAGTGTAACATTACATTTGGTTCATATATCCACCCAGGTATGTTTATTTATATCGTAAAGTCATATACTGCATATGTCTGTGTCTGCATGTGATTATCTGGTATGGACAACAAGACTTGATACATCAGACTTAACATATTAATATACAGTAAATTTACAAACACACACAAGCCTGTCATATATCAAGCCTAGGATTTCGAACATTGTGCATGCAAACCATCAAAATATTCTTGCATGATAAATTCATATGAAAGCTACGGTAATTAGGCACTGCAGCAGTAGGGACTTCCACATTCACAGAATAATTTCATGTCAGTATAGACGCTTCTTCCGGTCAGCAGCACTGCTGACCGGAAGAAGCGTCTATACTGACGTGAAACTAGTCGTCACCCTGTGGTACACCCCCCGCACCTGAGAGCGCGGTCTCTCGCTCCCCGCACGTCTAACTACCTATATACCATGCTAGTTGACACCGAAAATAAAGATCTTTTTTCTGGCAATCAAAATCCAGGGTGATTGCAGCTTTCTTCACAATATCGTTTCTGCTACATATATTGTATTCTTGCATGACATTGTATTGGGCTATGAGCCAGATGTCCAGCTAAAGGTGTTCCATTGACCTCACGCCGCCACTCTTAAAGGCTATTATGGTGCAAAGTAAGATGGTGATGGAAGCTACAATGGGGGTCTATCTTCTTCAATGATGTGTCCCCCGTTTGTCTGAAGACCACATAGGCAACACCATGAAGAGGTCTTCATGAGGGAACATCACACTGGCATATTATACCATTCCAGGTACACTATCAGCTCGTCTTCACACCAGATACACTAACAGCTCAGTATAAAATTTATTTGGTCATGGGCCATTTCTCCTAAATGTTTCCAGAGTCGTTTTTCAACTCAACAATATCAGGTAGCATGTTGCTTGTGCTGCTGTGAGCAACCTGCATGGCCTAAACATCCTACCATGGCCTGCAGCACCTCCAGACTTGTCTCCCATTGAGCATATCTGGGACGTCATTGGTAAGCAATTTTGAAGGAAGCTGCCATCAATGGATCTTGTTGATGTGCATTCCCAAGTGCATTAAGCATGGCAGAACATTCCTCAGACAACCATTAATAGCCTTTTTGATAGCATGGCAAGGTGTGAACGTGTGTGTATATATCTGTGCATGATGCTGATACGTGATACTGAATAAATCTGATGTATTAAATATTTTTTTTTCCCTTTTATTTTCATGGGCTTATCATTGACATATATATCAGTCCTGTAACACACTCACACATATATATATATATATATATATATATATATACACATACAGTATGCAAGCATCTGGTAAAATGGTTATTGGAGGTATGTATCACTAAAGCTTGTTGCCTCCGTGACTTAAAGGGGTACTCCAGTAAAAAAATGTTTTTAAATTAACTGATGCCAGAATCACCCTGTTGTAACTTTAATTCACAAATGGCCAAGCTGTTGGGGGTGCAGGCACTCCCGTAATATCTTGTTGACTTCACAGCCTTTAGGTAACTAATAGGGTGTGCCCAGTCCAGGTGGCACATATCTTGTCACCATTATTTTGCCAAGAAAGTCCTGTCTGCTTTGTACAATTATGTGAGATGGTGGGCCACTCCATACAGTTGTCCGTATGCAGCACAGTGCATGCCACAGTAGAAACTTGGAGTAGTAGTTATGGTCAGGGCTAATACATGTTTTTAAGGCCCACTGGCTCAACATCCTGCAATAACTAGGCTCCACCGCAATGAGGCCAGGAAATAATAGTGACCCCTCCCCAGTTGCGCTGACCTGGTTCAACTACTGACACCAGCCGTCTATTCTCCTTCACAGACATCTTGCATCCCCCAGAAGGAAGAATGTAGCTTAACCTTCTCCTCCTTCCTTTTATCAGTGCAAAGTCAAGCACTGCCATGCTGTATTACATCTGCTGAGCCTGGGAGAGAAAATCCACACATCGGAGAAATTGCTGCCCTGTCTGCAACAGGTTTCCCCCCAGCTCTATACTTGTAATCTGATATTGGGAAACGTTGTCATCCATAATGGCACAAACATCGTAAAAGCGATGTGTTGAGGTGGCATGACACATTCTCCATACTTGGGCCATGGATCCCACCCCCCTGGGCACTCAAATCCCAATACTGTGTGTGCAACTGTCCCCAATAAACTGCCTGTTTATTATGCAGTCCTATGTAAATCCAACTCCTGCCTAGTAGAACCCAGTCATAGTTAAATAACTACTAATGATATATAACCTCACAATTGCAGGGGTCAAAAAATAGTAGACATCAGACCAGTAGGGTTAATTCAAAAAGTGCACCAGTAGGTGATTGCCCAGCTGAAACCTCCACGTGTTCCGTTGTCCTAAGACAACTTCCTCAGGAGTCGTGTAGAGTCTAGAATTTCCAAGTGTCCATAATTACACATATTCAATTAAACATCATAACTAGTTAATTGCCTTGCAGCCAATCTGGACCAATGAATGCCAGTGAACCTTACAATTCCCTGCTCGAGGTATACTATGGTAGTGTAATCATTTCCAGCCTGTGCAGCAGGTCACCTGATGTGACACATCAACCATGTGATCCTACTAGATTAGTCACATGATTACAAACGCCGTCACATGATTACAGACTCTGGTTTAGTCCTATATCAGTCACATGATTCCCAGATCTGTCACATAATTCCATCACGTGATTGCAAACTTAGGATCAGCCCAGTCAGTCACCTGATACATACTACGTGATCTTCACATGATCTAGATTATTCACAGTGTAAAGTACATAATTAGATACCGCATGAAATGATGAACAACTAATCTACCACATAAAATAAATAACAAACCTACTGCATAACGTAAGAATTGCGTCATTACAGTCGCAGTTCCTGTGTTGGCTATAGCCAATACTAAGTCATGCTATCCCTTGATATACAATAAAAAAAAAAAAATTAAAAAAAAAACCTTATATAAAAGAAGGAAAACTAATTGCAAGTGCAAAAAATACATGTATTTATTTTAAAAAGTTAGTTTTTTTCCCCTCATAAAACTACTATCCATCCATAGATGTTGCTTATATACATAGACTACACCATCTGTTTTATTATACCCTTTGTCCGCAAGTTACTACAACTCTCACCAGTCTGCTACCTCCTGCTGTACGCTGTCTAAAGTCTAACATTCTTGCATGCTTGGGGGTCAGTCTAGCAGTCCAGGCCCAGCAGGTACAACAATGGACATTCTACAAGGATAAACCACCAAGTTCACAAATGTTTGATTTGTTCCATTTGGTGCTGAAGTTGTTGCAACCTGCGTCTCTTATGCAAAGTAGATGTTAGAGAGAGTGTATAGCCATGCTCTGCCTATGCCAGCACAGTTCTGGGTTGTCCAGGGATATCCCCAGAATGCAGACAATCTAGTAAACCTGGTGGAAGTATATACTCCCGCTGATGACTTCCTCTCTGGGGCTGATATAACAAAAATGTTTCCTTGGGGTCAGTAAGAGGTCATTAAATCAAAGGGAAGACTGGAGACAAATGGCTGGGAAAAAGCCAAGGGGGAGCTGGAAACCAGTTTCAAACCTTAAGTCAACCAAATAATTTGTTGAAGGTGTCATAATCACGGGCACATAGCAACACAGCACCAAACAGGGGGACCTCAGTTGGGCCAGGTGACTGCACTCCTGGCCCAACTGGAAGCCTGGTAACCCTGCTTAAAAGAGATCTGCGGTGTATAACACTTATATCCTGTATGAGGTCCAGGCATTGCCGCGGCTGTGCACGGCTAATGCGCATGTTGTTGACCTCACTGAGGTCGCCGACACGCCCCCCTCTCTCATACAGCTCTATAGGCGCATCATGCTGCAGCCGACACGCTACTGTATGGGAGAGCTGCGGCAGAGCTGGGGCCCCATACAGGAGATCACGAGGGATCCCAGTGTTTGGACCCCCCGCCATCAGACACCTACCCCTGTCCTGTGAATAGGGGATAAGTGTTATACACTGCAGATCTCCTTTAAAGCCAATGTTTTTCAGTTACTGTTTATGGTGGTGATGTAAAAGACTATTCTCTTGCTCGAGTTACTTTAGACATTGGGTGTGGTCATGTATCGCATCAAGTGGGCATAGTCATGTAATTATTATAGCACATGATTTTTCTTTATTCTGGGAGCCTTGGGGTAAAGCCACATCTCACAATGCCAAGGTTATCACAGCTAGAGATGTGTCTTCAGTGTGTAAAAGTTTGAATAATGGTCTGCCCACTGTGGTGGTAGGGGAAATTACTGGCAGAAGATGACACAGACCACAGACCTCCTGCTGTTAGATCCCTCCGCCGAAGACCGCGGGACCGCTGCTGCTGGGGTCCACATCACCGCTAGGGACCACACCACCGCTGGTGACCGCCTCCCGGCTCCCGCCGATCACCCCCTCCCTCCACCGCCTATGCTCCGCCGATGACGCCCAGCAGGATGGGTGATAGGTTGGCCGGTTCGGCCGACTAATCACGCCGATCATGAGGTGGCAGCGGTGCCACCTAACTCCAGCTAGGCAAGGGGGATTGTGCCGGCTTCACCAATCACCCTTTTTTGCTGGGTCACTTGGTTACTGGTGACCCAATTGACCTGGAATTGCCGCAAATAACCAATCTGAATAAATACATTTTTATATATGTATAACATAAAACTATTTCAGCAATAGGTTTTACAGGCTATAGTCTGTTCCTAAGGTGCTGCTATAGGTCTCTGCAAATCCTGACCTCCCTTGCCCGCAAGGGCATGAATAGTCATATTAATGCTTCCAGCTTTGAAGAAAACGGCCCCAGATCCAACAGGGGAATTAGAGTTTCAGTTGAAGTCCTAACAATTAAAAACTGAGGGTTCTGCATAGTAATTTAATTATTGTTGCAACTGTAATTTGCCAAGTTCTGGGCAGGTTACAAATAATAACTCTTTTAAACAACATGGTTTGTAACACAGGAGGAGAAATACTCCTTCAAGACAATAATTCCTTTGCCGCACCAGTTCACTTTCATAATTTCACACAGCCAAAAATGTGCAGAATGTCAGCTCTCTGTATAAATCTCTGTCCATCACTCTCATTACAAGGGGCTCCCCTGCTCACCGGTTCATCTTGTAGGGGTTGAACGAGGCCTACTGCAGCAACAGCTCTCTCAGCAGGACCCCACTTAAACACTACTAAACTCTGTTTTTAACAATATTATCGTTACTTTACAGTTCAACAGATTTTCATGTATACATCACTTAACTCCGCTGAGGTTCTCAGTTCTACAAAAAGTGTAATAGTTACCAATGACAACTGGGACCTATTAAGTATCACAGTGACAAACAATACTTTGGATATTAAAGGAGAAATCTACAGTACAGTAAGCTATGAGGTAAGAGATCATTGTAATTATTTGTGCATTTCTTTCTTTGTGATAAGTGAACTGATTTTTCTTTCATATATTTATTTTTTGGCCTGGTGGGTTTTCTCAGGTCAACCCACCTAAAGCCTAGTTGGACTAGTTTTTTTTTCTTTACTTTTTAGACAGTTTTAGACTGTGCGTCAGCTGTTGCTCAAGTCTTTGTGGCTGACTGGGCTGACTGTGCAGTAAGTGTACAGTACAGTGCTCCCTCAATATAATACTGTATATTAATTGGTTCCATGATGACCATTTTATATTGAAACCACAACTCTATGGGAAACTGGTAACTGGATCCAAAGCCAACAAAATGTCAACCAGTAATAAGAAAAAATAAGAATGATGAAAAATAAGCACAAAAATGCCAGTCAAGAGAACAAAAAGAGAGTGCTCCATGTACATGGAGCCATATCATGCCTAAATGACTTATTTTCTATTCACTGTCTATGAGACAATTACAAGGTTATCTTCATCAGTGCTACTAGCAGTCCTAAAGTTGTTCATAAAGTGCACAGCGATTAGCTAAAACTCCCACCCATTTTTCACTGATGGAGCTGTATGAGAGCTTGATTTTTGCGGGATGAGTAGACAATTTTTTAGGTAATATTTTGGGGGTACGTATGATATTTTTATCACTTTTTATTTCATTGTTATTGAGGCCATATTAACAAAATATTTTGCCTATTTTTTTTATACATTTTTTATGGTATACATCGTGCGGTACAAATGACATGACAATTTTATCTGCAGGTCAATATGATTATGGTGATACCTAATTTATATACTTTGTGTGAGGACTTTTTTTTGTTGGATGGGTTGCCGTATTAAAGGAGTACTCCAGCGCAAAATAACTTATCCCCTATCCAAAGGATAGGGAATAAGTTATAGATCGCGGGGGGGTCCGAGCGCTGGGGTCCCCCGGGATCTCCTGGACGGGGCCGCGGCAGTCTGCAGGACGTGTACCAGATTTTGCAGGAAGGGGTTAAGGGTGCCCATAATAAATACCTAGGGACCCTACATCCATACCCATCTCTGTCCCCAAATATATCATGACAAAACCAGGCTCACATCCTGAGCAATCAACTCATGCAATAGATTCAGAGGGCTTTTGAACTTTTTTTTTCCCGTCATATTTCTTTTTTCATGTAATAAATAAAACCTTATTAATACCAAGATACTGAGTACATTGGTTGGACCAGGACATCTTAATGTCATTATTTTGTATGTTACAATTCCCTAAGGAGTTGTATTATAAGTAGACCTCTCAGGGGTAAACCTTGTCTCACCCCATCTCTCAGTTAAAGTTAAACTAACTTCTTCCCAGCAAAAGGCAATTCCTATTAATTTCCCATACCAATGTGCAAGTGCGTATTGGGTGCAGCTTGACCAACTGAGGGAGTAGGTTTATCTCAAATTGTTCTCTGGGCCTCCAGAAAAGATATTGCTATATTAGAGTTAACCTTTTGTTCTGCAAATGATATCTGCTCACATATAAGTATATTTAAGTGTTAGAGAAACCATAAAGCATAATGTAACTCTTAAAGATACTGTTACTATTAAGCTTAGGTGTCTCTTTGAAAAAGAGAAAAATTAATTTTTCTTGTTTTACGATCAAAAAGTGTGTGACATTCTAGTAGAACATGGACCCCTTGCATCCTTAAAGGGGTTATCCAGAAAAAAAAACTTTCTTTTATATATCAACTGGCTCTAGAAAGTTAAACAGATTTGTAAATTACTTCTATCAAAAAAGAATGCACCTGGGGCATAAAAACCCTCGGGCAGAATATAGAATATTTAACACAGTCCTGACCTCAGTATCTGAGGAGAGGGATTTAAGAATAATTATTTCAGAAGACTTAAAGGTAGGAAGACAATGTAATAGAGCAACAGGTAACGCTAGCAGAATGCTTGGGTGTATAGGGAGAGGTATAAGCAGGAGAAAGAGAGAAGTACTCATACCGCTGTACAGAACACTAGTGAGATCTCACTTGGAGTATTGTGCGCAGTACTGGAGGCTGTATCTCCAAAAGATATAGATACTCTAGAGAGAATTCAGAGAAGAGCTACTAAGGTTAAAGGACCTTAACATGTAAAGTGGGGATCAAAAGTTTGGGCACCCCAGGTAAAAATTTGTATTAATGTGCATAAAGAAGCCAAGGAAAGATGGAAAAATCTCCAAAAGCCATCAAATTACAGATCAAAACACAGTAGATAACACATTTAAAGGACAACTGCAGCGGCATTACACTTATCGCCTATCCACTGCATAGGGGATAAGTGTTTGATCGCGGGGGGGTCATTCGCCTCCCCCCCCCCCCCCCCCCCGATGCGCTCCACGGTGAAGCGCAAGCCATTATCGGGCGTGCGCACACACAGAGGGACATCGTGTGCTCCACTGTGGTACGCAAACCGGAAGTGACCTCACTTCCGGTCTTCGTGCGCCCGTACACGCCCGCACGCTGGGGATATTTAAAGAAGCAGGATGCCAGCACATGGCAGAGGCTGCACCATCCTGCACCCCTGCATTTGCTGACCACCTAATCAGCCAACTGTAAGTAGATTACCTGGAATACATACTATCTATGCCTATCTGGTCTTAAACCATTCCCTAGGTAAAGATTACTTTGTTTTGTAGGCAGGTACAAGGCATCCAAAGAACGCCATATGGTAGGATATCTATATATTTATATACTATTTTGCCTACTCCCTTAAATGGTACTCCCACATTTATACCTATTTATTCACCCACAGATATTGCCCTAATCTTTATGTGGGAACATCATCCTGTGGGTGAATGCTATGGGCCCTCCTATACGAGGTAAATGGAATTATTCTCTATTTCCCTATATACTATATCAACCTCACCTACGGTAGTTTAACAATACTATTTTCCTCCCTGTTAGGCTT
Source organism: Hyla sarda (assembly GCF_029499605.1). Taxonomy (NCBI): domain Eukaryota; kingdom Metazoa; phylum Chordata; class Amphibia; order Anura; family Hylidae; genus Hyla; species Hyla sarda. Next base: position 203,201,931 of record NC_079194.1, on the reverse strand, counting down.
ATTTTTATCAGCCTAAAACAAGTGACTAGAATCAAATAAAGTTACTGTATCCATGCATTTATCGTCTCTGCACCTGTACATCTGCCGTACCAATCTAAGTTAGGCTATAATGATCATTTAAAATCTCAAACAATATGTACAAAACAATACTCTACATACAGTATTTCTATTTACCTACAGGACGGTATTTATCTAAATACAAGAGGGAACACAAGCTTTGGATCATTACCTACATAATCTTATCTGGGCCTTTTTATCTAAGCACACCAGAATATCTATCTATACCTCTATGTCGTATCACGATTATACTACTATTCAGTGAGATAGGTGACGGGAGAAACTATACTCCTGCCCTCTAAACACTTGTCCCTGAAGAGTTGCGCCGCTTGAAACTCTGCCGCAACGAAACGCGTTGGAAATATGTGGCTTGAACTGTACTAAACTTGTATGCAATCATTGTACCAAATTTTGATGTGCCTACAAATTGTATACTCCCCAAATAATCCAGCTGATATAAAAAATATCATTAAGGAAAGAAAACATAAGCAATATCGCCATGACCTAACTGAGTTTCAAGAGAAGCGAGCCTATACTCATCTAGATAGTAACATCCGAAACTCGGATACTGAACAATCAGGATCAGAAGTTGAAGGCTCGGACACTAAACAAAGGGAAGAAATTAACCCACAAAGAGAAACATGGGCAAGAGGAAGAGCAGGCGGACGAGGCCAACGAGGACGCTTTACATACAAAAAAAGAGGAATGCCAAGCAACATGTCTATGAGAGGAGGAGCCCCCCCCCCCCCCCCCCGCACGGAAGGAATTGAAAAAGAAAGAACCATCCCTCCAAATACCTGTCCGACGGGATCAGGAAAAGACAGGACAACTGGTCGAGCAACGGAACCTACCTCCAATCCACAGGGACCCTCATCATCTTCTGCTGCTTCTTCATCATCATCGGAACCTTTTTTACAGCAGCTGCCACAGACATACAGTCTGCGGGACCGATTGATGGCGGCACGGAAAACGTAGGATGCACAATCATTAATCTTACCCAAAAATCCTTCAGTACAACAGAACTATCACTAATTAAGAAAGGACTTAGTGCATCATTAGGAGCATCCATTTATCATACATGTACTCTACACTGTTGTTAAACATTTAGATAATGGCCCACTCCTCCCCGACCTTCCCCCTCTAATCCCATACTCTCCCCCTTCCCTCCCTCCTTTCCCTGTTTCCCCCCCCCTCCTTCCCCCTACACTCTCCCTTATCCTCTAGTTCCCCCTAGTCCAACCGTCCTGTAAACTCATCAATTATCACTTATTATCTGCTATATATATATAGCTGGGAGACCATGTTTTATCCTGGCCACCCCAATACACAACGGAGTTCCCCCCCCCCTTTTTTTATAACCTGGATAATGTAAGTTAAGTCCATACCTATAATCAATGGCCACTTATCACCTAGATGGTCGCTGTAATAAGAGTAATAGCACCCTGTAACAGTATTAGATTAAGATTACTGCGCCCTTACACTGAGACAGAGATATATTGTTAACCTGCGCCTAGATGCACATATTTGCGGACACTGTCTCCCATGTGCTCTCTGTTTGCGTCCCACTGTGGAACGCAAGTGAGATTTGGCCGACGGGAGCATGCGCACCTCTGATGCGCTCCATTGTGAGACATTCGCCTCCCCCCGATGCGCTCCACGGTGAAACGCAAGCCATTATCGGGCCTGCGCACACACAGCGGGACATCGTGTGCTCCACTGTGGTACGCAAACCCGAAGTGACCTCACTTCCGGTCTCCGTGTGCCAGTACACACCCGCACGCCAGGGATATTTAAAGAAGCAGGATGCCGGCACATGGCAGATGCCGCGCCATCCTGCACCCCTGCATTTGCTGACCACCTAATTAGCCAACTGTAAGTAGATTACCTGGAATTCATACTATCTATGCCTGTCTGGTCTTAAACCATGCCCTAGGTAAAGTTTATTTTGTGTAACCATCAAAAGGAGGCCATATATTTATATACTATTTTGCCTACTCCCTTAAATGGTACTCCCACATTTATACCTATTTATTCACCCACAGATATTGTCCTAATCTTTATGTGGGAACATCATCCTGTGGGTGAATGCTATATGCCCTCACATACGAGGTAAATGGAATTATCCTCTATTTCCCTATGTACTATATCAACCCCACCTACGGTAGTTTAACAATACTATTTTCCTCCCTGTTAGGCTTATCTTTAGCAGCCTAAAACAAGTGACTAGAATCAAATAAAGCTACTGTATCCGTGCATTTATCGTCTCTGCACCTGTAAATCTGCTGTACCAATCTAAGGTAGGCTATAATAATCATTTAAAACCTCAAACAATATGTACAAAACAATACTCTACATACAGTATTTCTATTTACCTACAGGACGGTATTTATCTAAATACAAGAGGGAACACAAGCTTTGGACCATTACCTACATAATCTTATCTGGGCCTTTTTATCTTAGCACACCAGAATATATATCTATACCTCTATGTCGTATCACAATTATACTACTATTCAGTGAGATAGGTGACGGGAAAAACTATACTCCTGCCCTCTAAGCACTTGTCCCTGAAGAGTTGCGCCGCTTGAAACTGTGCCGCAACGAAACGCGTTGGAAATATGTGGCTTGAACTGTACTAAACTTGTATGCAATCATTGTACCAAATTTTGATGTGCCTGCAAATTGTATGCTCACCGAATAATCCAGCTGAGGTTCTACAAACCAGCTGAGTTGTTGCTGGTGACGTGCTATACGTACTGCACCCGGTGCCTCCATTCCCTCCAGAACCAGGGAGAGATAGGAGGTTCCTGTTGCAGGTTGGCGTTCTCTGGGAAGGCCTCCCTGCAGTAACAGGTAGGGGGTCCTATGTGACCAGTAGGGCCAGTATAACCTTACTCTAGCAAGTTATCCACAGACTAGGATAAGCTGGGTTTGTGAATAATATTATAAACACTGTATTGTATCTTTATTTGTTTAATTTTTGAATTTTGTATGCCTATATTTTAAATGTACGCCAATAAAAGTGTGTTTTTATGATCCTAGTGTTTTTCCTATTGCAAATCAATAATTACACATAGGTCTACACGTATCATATGCTCCTTCCTATTTTATAAATTCTTGTTTGAGGTATCTTTTCCCATTCTTCCTTACGAAAGTCTTCCAGTTCTTTGAGATTTCTGGGCTGTCTATCGCGCACTGCTCTTTTAAGGTCTATCCATAGATTTTCAATTATGTTGAGGTCAGGAGATTGTGAAGGCCATGGCAAAACCTTCAGTTTACGCCTCTTGATGTAATCCCCCGTGGATTTTGAGGTGTGTTTAGGATCATTATCCATTTGTAGAAGCCATCCTCTCTTTAATGTCAGCTTTTTCACAGATGGCATCAAGTTAGCATCCAAAATTTGCTGAAATTTTATTGAATCCATTTTTCCTTCTACTCGTGAGATGTTCCCTGTGCCACTGGCTGCAATACAGCCCCAAAGCATGATTGATCCACCCCCATGCTTAACAGTTGGCAGAGGTTCTTTTCATAAAATTTTGTTCCTCTTCTTCTCCAAACGTACCTTTGCTCATTCCGGCCAAAAAGTTCAATTTCAACCTTATCGGTCCACAGAACTTGTTTCCAAAATGCATCAAGCTTGTAAATATGTTCATTTGCAAAGTTCAAGCTCTGATTTTTGTGGTGAGGACGTAGAAGAGGTTTTCTTCTGATGACTCTCTTCCATGAAGACATATTTGTACAAGTATCTCTTTATAGTGGAATAGTGTACCACAACTCCAGTGTCTGCCAGATCTTTCTGGAGGGATTGTCCAGTCAAGGGTGGGTTTTGAATTGGTTTTTCTCTCAATCCTGCAAGCTTTTCTGTCTCATATTTTTCTTGGTTTTCCAGATCTTGCTTTAACTTCCACTGTTCCTGATGACTGCCATTTCTTAATTACATTCCGAACAGAATATATTGACATCTGAAAACATTTTGCTGTCTTCTAATAGCCTTCTCCAGCTTTGTAAGCGTCAACTATTTTCAGTTTCAGATTTCTAGACAACTGCTCAGAAGAACCCATGGTGCTGAATGTTGGGGCAAGGTCAGATGAGTCTGGGCATTTAAAATCTTTGAGATTGACATCACCTCCTCTTCCCAGATGATGATTGAGAACAATCCATGACACTGTCAGGTCTCAGCTTTGCAAAGGGGGCAGTGCATGTTATAAATTCTGCAGGGTGCCCAAACTTTTGCAGATGCCATTTTTTTGTTTTCTGTTATTTTGAAATAAATGATGGAAATAAAATCTAACTTTTGTTGACATATTATAATAATGTCTAGTCTGTAATTTGATGCTTTTTGGCGATTTTTCAATCTTTTCTTGGCCTCTTTATGCACATTAATGCAAATTTTTACCTGAGGTGCCCAAACTTTTGATCCCCACTGTATAGCTTGGAAGAAAGAAGAGACAGAGGGGATATGATAGAGACTTTTAAATACATAAAGGGAATCAACACGGTAAAGGAGGAGAGCATATTTAAAAGAAGAAAAACTACCACAAGAGGACATAGTTTTAAATTAGAGGGACAAAGGTTTAAAAGTAATATCAGGAAGTACCGTATTTTTCGTCCTATAGGATGCACCGGCGTATAAGACGCACCCTATTTTTAGGTGCAAAATCTAAAAAATTAAAGATTTTGAACCCAATAGTGGTCTTCAACCTGCGGACCTCCAGATGTTGCAAAACTATAACTCCCAGCATGCCCGGACAGCCGACATCTAGAGGTCCACAATTGAAGACCACTGCATAGGATTTAATACTCACGTGTCCCCGCCGCTCCGGACCCGTCACCGCTGCCCTGGATGTCGCTCCATCGCTGTCGCCTTGTCCCTGTCGCTCCGGAACGTCTCTGCTGCCGGCCGGGTATCCTCGCTCTCCGTCGCCATCATCACGTCATTACGCACGCCGACTCACGTACGCGACGACGTGATGACAAGGAAGGAGAGCGCCGGCCATACAGGGGATCCCTGAACGGAGAAGACACCAAGGAGGCAGGTAAGGTCCCTCCCGGTGTCCTGTAAGCACTAACCCGACTATTCAGTCGGGCTGTTCGGGACCGCCGCGGTGAAATCGCGGCGGTCCCGAACAGCCCGACTGAACAGCCGGGTTAGTGTCACTTTCCCTTCAGACGCGGCGGTCAGCTTTGATCGCCGCGTCTGAAGGGTTAATGCAGGGCATCACCGCGATCGGTGATGTCCTGTATTAGCCGCGGGTCCCGGCCGTTGATGGGCGCAGGGACCGCCGTGATAGGTGTGTATTCGCTATATGAGACGCACTGAGTTTTTCCCCCCAGTTTTGGGGAAGAAAAAGTGCGTCTTATACGGCGAAAAATACGGTATTACTTTACTGAGAGAGTAGTGGATTTAGTAGGTAAAGAAAATACAAGAAGTTCAGTTTTAGATATACCAGATATATGAAGGTCAACCAGAAATGCATTAAATTCAATTTCCATGATTGCAAGCAGATTTTTGAAATATGTTTCTCACTTGTACTGAACTGTACTGTACTAAACTGAATTTCTTCTTTTTTTTTTATTAGATAACAATAAAGCGAGAACCTGCAATTTACATTATCACACTTATAGCCCCAGCTTGCTTCATGGTTATTTTGGATCTAGCAAGCATGTTCATACAAATGGATTCTGGGCAAGGACTTGGTTTCAAAATAACCATTGTGTTGGGCTTCTCTGTGCTCCTTTCAATTTTGAACACCATGCTCCCAACTTCTGACATGGTTCCAGTTTTAGGTATGTTGTCCTTTTAATATTTGTTGTTTAACATCAGAGGGTCATGGATAGGTACAATATTTGTGGTCCAAACTGCAAAGTGAATCACTTTTCTACTTCACCTGCAGTTTTGCAAGTATAGAGCTTATATTGGGGATGTTTGCAGAATTTTTTATGGCTATGGTGGGGGTGGCATGTCATTGTGAGAAAGTCCATTTGCCGTGAGACAAGCCATTGATCAGAAAACAGAGCAGGGGACTGAGAAAGCCTGAATGGTGCTGGACATAACCTGAGAGACCTGATCATCCTGACATGTGAAGCAATGCGTGCAGCCTCTGTAAGAGACAGTAAGCAGATAAAGAGACTGTGATAAAAGAAGCCACTGTTGGGGCAGAAATGTAGATCTGCCGCTCAAAAGTTGTAGTAATTGGTGAACAGTAAGACATTGGCTCCTCTGAGACCTGCTGAGCCTAACTAGCCATGTCCTGCAGAGTAAGTGGACTGATGGGTTAAAAGGGTTAGTAACAAGCTAAGAGTAAAAATAGAAGACAAATTATAATATAAGAGTGATGAATGTAAAGAAAGAATTCACATATCACTATCACTCACCATATTATGATATAAGCTTGGTCACTTCTGTCATTTATTGGAAGAACTAGCTGAATACCCAGCGTTGCCCGGTTTTTCCTTCCTAATCCTTGTTGGGGAGGAAAATAAACAAAGGAGGAAGCTTTTGACTTCATATCCCGTCCTCATATATTGTTGTCATATCCTGACCTCCTATCCCGTCATCATATCCCGACCTCCTATCCCGATCTCCTATCCCATCCTCCTATCCCGTCCTCCTATCCCATCCTCATATCTCGACCTCCTTTCCCGTCCTCCTTTCCTGTCCTCCTATCTCGACCTCCTTTCCCGTCCTCCTATCTCGACCTCCTTTCCCGTCCTCCTTTCCTGTCCTCCTATCCCGTCCTCCTATCCCGTCCTCCTATCCCGTCCTCCTATCCCGTCCTCCTATCCCGTCCTCCTTTCCCGTCCTCCTTTCCCGTCCTCCTTTCCCGTCCTCCTTTCCCGTCCTCCTTTCCCATCCTCCTTTCCCGTCCTCATATCTCGACCTCCTTTCCCGTCCTCCTTTTCCGTCCTCCTATCCCGTCCTCCTATCCAGTCCATCTATCCCGTCCTCCGATCCCGTACTCCTATCCCGTCCTCCTATCCCGTCCTCCTATCCCGTTCTCCAATCACGACCTCCTATCCCGTCCTCCTATCACGACCTCCTATCCCGCCCTCCTATCCCTTCCTCCTATCCCGACCTCCTATCCCGACCTCCTATCCCGTCCTCCTATCCCGTCCTCCTATCCCGCCCTCCTATCCCGTCCTCCTATCCCGTCCTCCTATCCCGACCTCATACCACGACCTCCTATCCTGACCTCCCGACCCGTAATATGTGTACCAGATATTATTGAAATATCTCCAGCCGTACCGAAGTTATGTGGGAACATACATTTCCCATTGATTTGCATGGGACTTTAAACAAAAAACCCCGACCCTCACAAATGGGGGTAGTTAAGGGTTAAATTAACTATCCTATATTTTAAGTGGACATATAAGTAACATGTGACCAAATATTATTGAAATATCTCCAGCTGTTTGGAAGCTATGCAGTAACATATATTTCCCATTGACTTGTATGGGACTTTAAACATAAACCCCGCCCCTGGCAAATGGGGTGAGTGAGGTTTAAATCACCTATCCTATGTTTGTTGTTGACATATAAGTAACATGTGTGCCAAGTTTCATGGAACATACATACACACACACACACTAGTGTTGCTCGCGAATATTCGCAATGCGAATTTTATTCGCGAATATAGCACTATATATTCGTAATTACGAATATATATATATTTTTTTCACAGTACACATCACAGTGATCATCCCTCTCTGCTTCCAGCTTGTGTGGTGTAAAGAAGGCTCTAATACTACTGTGTGAGACTGGTGTGCGAATTTTCGATTATGCTAATTTTTGCATATGCTAATTTTTGCATTTGCGACTTTTCGCTCATGCTAATTTTCGCATATGATAATTTTCGCATACGCGAAGTTTTGCATATGCAAAATAAAATGCGAATATTACGAATATGCAAATTTAGCGTATATATGACGAATATTCGTCCATATATTTGCGAAATATCGCGAATTCAAATATGGCCTATGCCGCTCAACACTAACACACACACACGTTGAGTTTTATATATATATATAGATTTCATCAGTACAGCAGACGCCAAACCATGTAGCTAAGGTGCTGGGAGGGAGAACCAGTGCAGGGAAGAGATGAGACAGAAACAGACAGAACGCTTCTATTATATAAGAGCGTTTTCCCTCTTCTAGTGTACAAGCTAAAAGTAATGATACTCTTCCTGCACAACGAAATGGCTTTATAAAATTGATTTTATTCTGTAACCATCAAGGTTAGTCAGCAATTTCCATAAAAGGTTGTTGCATAGTGGCTATGAGGGTCCACAGAGTCACAGGACAACACCCCTTCTTAGTGACTTTTGAGTTGCTTAAAGATGGGGCAGGCTGTGGCAGAAGGTAGCCTTTCAGAACCATTCTTCCTCGTGAATTAACATATCAGTGGATCAGCAGCAGAAATTTAGGCACTGAAATTACCATGTTTGAACATCATTGTGAAAATCATATTGAAATCAATAGGAGTCAAATTCCAGGCAGAATTCATACTGAATTAGAACCGGAATATGCATCAAATTCAGTGTGGATTCTATCTGAAATTACTCAGTGTGCACATATTTTAAGGGTGTTATTACATTTACAAACGACTCACCTAGATCAGTACTTGGTGAACAGGCCTTTTATAAGGCTTAGGTTTTGTGTGGGCTGGAATTGGTGGGCACATTATACAGACTGACTATTGTAGCTACCCCATGCAATAGGGCCCCAATGATTTATGCATTCTAGAAAAAATATTGCTAGTTGTCCAAAGCAGTCTATGAATATTTTGTTTTCAATTACTAAACTTTGCTGAGAAGCATACAGTGGTTTTGTAGGTATGGATAAGTAGCCCTTATATTCTCTCAGACATGCTTGATACATTGTGTCAAGAGCTCCTCTGTTATCGGTCATGGAAACTTTGCTTCTATAAGGTCTGTACATAGATATTTTGAACAATTTAGGAGTAGAACATATATCTACATTTTCTAGCAAGTCATTGTATAGTATTTCTTTCTTTTTGGCAGGTATATTTTGTTGTGTGGTTATGGCTGTCATGGTGTTCAGTATAATGGAATCCATTGCTATCTCCTACATGTTAATCCTATCTAAATCTCAATCTACTGTCCCATCCTGGATAAAAACCTGGATCTTGAGGTACTTGGCACGTGCTCTCTTCTTTAAAGAAAAATTCTTCATGGAATATGGGATCAAGATTTCACAAACAGAAACAAGTAAGTAGTTGGTTGTAGGGGGAGAAGGGATAATATATTGGCTTCCATCTTAAGTGAGCATATTTCTTCTTAGATGTTAATCCAAGGGTTCTAGAAGAGCAAAGCATGGAAACTAAAAGAAAGCCTCAAAATGACAAGGAAGACAAGATGGTGAAAAAACTGTTAAAGATGCTCCTGCAAGAGGTCAAGAAGATCCATGATAAAATTGTTGATTCTAATGATATGGATGACCTCAAGACAGAATGGCATGCTGTAGCCCTTGTATTGGAGCGACTTGTCCTCTTAATATACCTCCTTACTGTAGCCATTTTGTTTGCTGTTGTGCTCATTATCTGGTTGACATAAAGCACCTAGGTAAACTATGGTACTACAAATAGGTTCTGGCACCAACTGTTATCAACTAAGGATATTAAGCAATAAACTGTACAACTTTTCTGTAAAATATGATACCTTAAAGGGATCTTGTCAACCCGTATGCATGCTAAGATCTGCAGACTTAGTTTTTAAAATAAAAATCATACATTTTTTGAGGGGATAGCCTTTTTACACACACATCCTCATATCCTCTCACAAGCCACGCCCCTTCTTTTTTCAGGCTTATTTTGGTTCCCACTCAAGGCCAAAAACCCCATTATCACCTTATACACCCATATCACAGGTCGTTCAACAAGAATCTCTTCATCACAGCTCTGCCCCACCTTACACCATAAGCTTCACATATTCAGGTGAATGTGTCTATTGGGCTTGCAATCCACACCCCCTCCTACAAGCCACATTGCCTTCTATTTTTGACCCCTTTTGTGCCTTGGTATAACTTGCAAGTCAAACTCACTGACCAAAATCCACACCCCCTTCTGTTTCCAACCAACAATCTCTTTATCACAACATCTGAGGACAGGATATGAGGAAGGGCTATCAGGACAGGATGTGAGGTCTGAATATGAGGTTGGGATATGAGAACAGGATACAGTGGTCCCTCAACATATGATATTAATTGGTTCCAGGAGAACCATCATATGTTGAAACCATCATATGTCGAGTACATATGTCAATGTAAAAATGGTAATTGGTTCTGGGGCCTCGGAATCATTGTATGTTGAATACATATCTCTATGGGAAACTGCTAATTGGTTATGGGATGACCATTGTATGGGGAATGTTTAACAAACCAGGGTGCCTCCAGCTGTTGCACAACTACAACTCCCAGCATGCATGTACAGCCATTGACTGTCTGGGCATGCTGGGAGTTATAGTTTTGCAACAGCTGGAGGCACACTGATAGGGAAACATTGATGTATGGGGTGTGTTGTGTGTATATGTATTGTATGTGATGTGTGACATTGCATACAGTACTGTACAGTTCTTTAAATACCTTCAGGGGGGACAGAATGTCCTCCATTAAGATCCTGCCGACTACAGCTCTATAGGAAAGGAAGGGGAGGGCAGCCAGCAGCTCATTGGATGCCTGCAGCAAGAGGCTGCATGTTATTGGCTATGGCTGCACTGGGGGGGCTGGGCTTACACGGAGCTCACAGTGGAAGCCTGCGTGAGTTAGCAGGACAGCATGTGAGTAACAGGAGGCAGAATGGGGCACATGGGGCACATTATACAACTATCTGTCAGTTGCTGAAGTTGTCAGCGCTGTCAGATAGCTGTTTGTACGATGGCCCCAACACCCAGCAGCATCATATGTCGAGGCTGCCTTCAACATACGATGGTCTCTGAGAGGCCATCATATGTTGAAATTATCATATGTCGGGGCCATCATAAGTCGAGGGGTCACTGTATGTGGACGGGAGGAAAGAATGGTATATGAAGACCTGATATAAGGTTGGTATATGAGAACGGGATCTGAGGACGGAATTTGAGGACAAGGTATGAGGTTGGGATATGAAGACTGATATGAGGTCGGGATATGAGGAATGAGATATGAGGACAAGAGCATCCTTTTCCTCTGGGTTCTCTGGTAGTACGTATATAAAACTAAGTATGTGTCTGTATGTGTTTAAGTATCATACACATGTACATAAAATCTAACCTAATAAAAGTAAGTGAGTCAGTTTATGTTGCAGTTTGGTAATTATACAGTAACTCATGTTGGTGTGACACCTAAACCTCCTGGCTAAGTAAAATAATTAGATGATCTACTAGTTGAGGAATAACTAAAAGGAAATTGAAAGGAAAGTTATCATTATGGACTTAAATCTTTCTGATGTGAACTGAAAACCAAAAAAGCCAGTTCTGCCAGGAGTATAGATATTCTAAATTCCCAGCTGGGATTATTTCTACAACAAGTAGTTGAGGAGCCAACCTGTAAGGAGTCCATCTTAGATTTAGTATTCACAAATAAGGATTTGCTATTGTATTTTACTGTAGGTGAAAGCTTGGGAGTTAATGATCAGCAGTCAGTGTGGTTTAACCCCTTAAGGACCAAGCCCATTATGACCTTAAGGACCAGCATTTTTTGCACATCTGACCACTGTCACTTTAAGTATTAATAACTCTGGGATGCTTTTACTTATGAATTTGATTCCGAGAATGTTTTTTTCATGACATATTCTACTTTAACATAGTGGTAAATTTTCGTCAATACTTCTGTCGGCGTAGTAGAGGGCTCAGAAGGGAAGGAGCAACAATGGGATTTTGGAGAGTGAATTTTGTTTAAATGTTTTTTGGGGTCATGTCGCATTTAGGAAGCCCCTATGGTTCCATAATAGCAAAAAAAAAAACACATGGCATACTATTTTGGCAACTACACCCCTCAAGGCACGTAACAAGGGGTACAGTGAGCCTTAACACCCCACAGGTGTTTGGCGACTTTCCGTTAAAGTCGGGTGTGTAAATGATTTATTTTTTTCACTAAAATGCTTTTTTCCCCCCAAATTTACCATTTTTACAAGAGGTAATAGGGGAAAAATGCCCCCCAAAATTTGTAACCCAATTTCTTCTGAGTATGGAAATATCCCATGTGTGGATGTAAAGTGCTCTGTGGGCGAACTACAATGCTCAGAAGAGAAGGAGCGCCATTGGGCCTTTGGAGAAATAATTTGTTTGGAATGGAAGTCGGGGGCCATGTGCATTTACAAAGCCTCCATGGTGCCAGAACAGTGGACCCTCCCCCATGTGTGACCCCATTTTGGACTACACCCTTCACGAACTACACCCCTCACGAAATGTAATAAGGGGTGCAGTGAGCATTTAACCTGTTGGGGACGGAGGGCGTACGCCCTCCGCCCACTCCCTTTCTATTTCATAGCAACGGCCGGGACCTGTGGCTAATAGTGCGCGGCTCTGATCGCGGTGCACACACTATTAACCCTTTAGACGAGGAGTTCAAAGTTGAACGCCGTGTCTAAAATGAAAGTAAACTGCTTCCGCCTAGCTCAGTGGGTGCAGTGAGCATTTAACCTGTTGGGGACGGAGGGCGTACGCTCTCCGCCCACTCCCTTTCTATTTCATAGTGACGGCCGGGACCTGTGGCTAATAGTGCGCGGCTCTGATTGCGATGCACACACTATTAACCCTTTAGACGAGGAGTTCAAAGTTGAACGCCGCGTCTAAAATGAAAGTAAACTGCTTCCGCCTAGCTCAGTGGGCTGTTCAGGAACCCAAACAGATGTAGGAAAGAAGGAGGGTCCCCTACCTTCCTCCTCGCTGGAATAGGAATAGGACTACCTAAAGGGGTATTATAGGATTATTTTTTTTGACTGTGCTACAGGGTCTGTAAAGTTAGTTTTGTTCATTACATAGTGTCTGAACCTGTCTTTCATTGCTGGTCTCACACTTCTTATGTGATCTGTGCCCCATGTTCCCTTTTAGCAGCATTCAAAATAAGTGTTGTCTCAGCTTTTCCCAGGTTGCAGTGCCTCCCCAGACATTATATCACTAGTTAGGTGTTGAAAGGGAGATCATTCTCCACAGGGATGCAGAAAGTTGTAGTTTTAATCACACCACAACATCCAAGGCAGCTGTGCTGCAATGGGTGGGGTGACTGATGGGTGGGAGGAAGTAAAGTCACCACACTCTTACAAACAAAGGATCCTTGGACTTGTAGTTGGAGGGAAGGAACTCCAACAGGAAATAGCCATTTCACAAAAAGCAGCAACATTATGGTGGACTCACAACACAGCCATTTAGCCACAAGATAAGCACAGATTGTTCCTAATTATGTCCATTAGTGTCTGGCAGGTAAGTACTAAAGTCACCTTATGTTAAATAACAACTTTAAAAGTTGCATTATTAAAGGCTACAGATAATTGCATTAGACTTGTCAGTAACAGCAAAAAAGGAAGAGACTACTGTGGTAGCAGAAGTGGCCATAAAAAAGGGACTAGCTGACTGCCTCAATAAATACTTCTGCACAGTTTTTACTGCAGAAAATAGAGGAAAAAGACCTCAGTTACAGAGGAAGACTAATGAATATTTTGATGCATGTGTCTTTACAGATAAAGAGGTTCTAAGTCAGCAGTCTAAAGTTAAGACAAAAAAGTTACAGCAGTGAACTAGCAAAACCGTTGCCAGATTTATTTAACCAATCACTGGTAACAGGAGTTGTCCCAGAAGATTGGAAATTAGCAAATGTACCCATTCACAAAAAAGTTAGTAGGGAGGAATCGGGCAACAATAGGCTGGTACATATAAAATCTGAATGGATTGCAAGTTGAAAAACAACATGGATTTACTTCAGGGAGATCATATCAAACTAATGTTATTGATTTTTTTTTGGTGACTAAAATAATAGATGGCGGAGGGGCAGTAGACATCGCTTATCTAGATTTTAGTGAGGCTTTTTACCCTGTACCACATAGAAGACTTATCAATAAATTATAGTCTTTGAGCTTGGATTTCCATATTGTTGAATACTTTAGGAGTGTCAGACAACAGAGGGGGTTAGTCAATGGAGTATATTCAAAGCAAGTTCTTGTTACCAGCAGGGTGCCTCATGGATCTGTCCTGGGACCCATTTTGTTTAATATTTTATAAATAATATTGCAGAAGGTCTCAATGGTAAGGTGTGTCTTTTTGCTGATCAGGGGGGCAATATTGTCTTTATGGATAAATCAGAGTATTAGAAAATTGTGATGGCACTTTTGGAAGACAAGTCTACTTACACCATTTTACCCAAGAATCAAGTAGACGAGTTCAATCGTGAGTTGAGAAAGATACTTATCAAGAGTGACAAACTGATCTCTGAGGATGAATTTAAAATACTTTACAATCCTACATATACAATAGAAACTATGTATGCACTCCTCAATTTCATTAAAAAAACTTGCACTATTCCTGGTTGTCCCATTATTTTGGGAAATGATAATATTACCCAAGGAGCCAGTCTTTACATTGATCAATTTCTTGCACAGTTCGTCACAAGTTTACCATCATATCTCGTGACATGAAAGATGTAGTGACCAAATTACAAGAGTTAACTTTTCCTGTTACATAGTCAGCTGTTGAAAAGTCAGGCAAAATCTCTGATGGAGACTAACAGAATTATTAGATGTATAGGAACTTTTGATTCTTACAACAAACAAGTTGTTAAAATAATGTAGAAATATTGATCACTTCTTACTGATGATACAGAAGTTGAAGGAAGTTTTGCCCCTCAAACCGGCTATCATGTATCGCCTGGGAAATAATATGATGGAATCCCTAGTTCATAGCTTCACTTTTTGTAAATTCATGCCAAGGATAAAAGAGATTGAAAATCCAGTGGGCAGAAGGAAATGTACCATCAAAACATTAATTAATTGTCACACTACAGGGGTGATATATGTGGCATAATGCCCTTGTCCCAAATTATATGTGGGAAAGACTCTACAACAGGAAAATATCCATGCATATTAGTACCATTAACACTAATATGGACACCCCCTTGTCTAGACATGTTAGGGAATTTCATGGGGGAAATACTATGTCATTAAAGGGGTTATCCAAAGGGGGAAAAAAAAAAACTTTTTTTTTATATAGTAACTGGCTCCAGAAAGTTAAACAGATTTGTAAATTATAGCACATATAGAAGAGGGTATTCATCGGAGCACTCACCTCGGACACCAGGTACGTTGTGCAGAAAAAATATTTTATTGTATATTTCCAAGCTGGATACAATAGCAGGGAGGAGGAGATGTTAACATGCGGGTGGACTCCAACCGATGGGCGACAGTCCGTTATCGTGCCTTAGCGCTTCGTCAGGCCCCTTCTGGCAGGTGGGTTGCAACAAGGTAAGTACAAAAGACAAAGGGAGGGGTCACAGTCCCACACCAATAGAAACAAACATGTTCAAATTAACTATGTGAGTACCAATGACAAACAAATAAAAAAACAGGTGTGTCTTTAATACCAAGTCTGAACATGGAGCAGCGTTATGCAGGCGGAAAAAACACATGGAGGGATAATTTATAAGAGCGCACTTAATTCATTACAATCATTCAGTCCCAGGGGTCCCGTTGCATTGCACCGGATTATCCACCTGGCTTCTTTTTTCATTAAGATTAGATTTTAGTTTTTACCTCCATATGCTTATTCCACCCTTTCAAGTCCAGCGAGGGCTTTTGGGTCTCCATTATGGACTCTAAGCACATGTTCTATTAACCGGGTTGATCCCTTCTTTGTTTTCATAGAGTACATATGCTCCCTCACCCTATGAAACAAAGGGCGGATTGCTTTCCCTATGTAATAGAAGCCGCAATCGCATATCAAACTATATACTACATGGTCCGTCCTACATGAAATAAAATGTTTCAAATATACAATAACATCTCCCAATTTAACAATTTTAGTTTCCATGTTGTATTTACAATAGGGGCACGTTCCGCACTTAAAATTCCCTATGGGTCTCGTATCTGTAAGCCAATCTTTTTTAGTAGCGTTATTCTGGGCACATTTTTTTATAAAGTCGTGTATAGTGAAATTCTTTCTATATGTAATGATAGGAGGATTTTTTGTCACTACAGTAAGATCTTCGTCTGCTTGCAAAATGTGCCAGTGCTTAAGTATCGCTTTTCTTAGGGTGTTGTTCATATTGGTGTTCTTGAACGAAAAAATTGCCTGTTCATCATTAACTTTTTTGCTATGACTTTTTTTAAGCTCTATTCTTGGAACCATATCAATTTTCTTTTTTGCTTGTTCACACACTTTCCTGGGGTAGCCCCTATTCTTTAATCTTACGATTAACTCTTTGGCTTGTTCATTAAATTTCTGCTCTGTATTTTTAATACGTTTTAAACAGACCATCTGTCCATACGGGATACTATATCTTACCTGGGAGGGGTGGGAGGACTCGTAATGCAATAGAGCGTTTTTAGAAATTAGTTTACGAAAACCTGAAGATTGTCTACAATATCAATTTTAATATCCAGGAATTCCAGAGATTCGCCTCCAAAAGTATAAGGGAATATCATATTGACATCATTAACGTCATTCAAATGAGCAACGAATTCCTGGAATTCCTGGTGGGTCCCGTCCCATATAAGTAGTAGATCGTCCACATAACTCAAAAGAAGTTTGATATGGTGTGTGAAGGGGTTAAGTGAGGTAAAGACATAATTATTTCAAAGATTGCCAAAAAAAATGTTGGCAAATGAGCATGACATGGGCGTGCCCATCACCGTACCTGTTTTTTGATTGAACCATTGTGATTCGAACTGGAAGTTATTGTTGGAAAGAACAAATTGGGTAGATTCGGTGATGAAATCTATAAAATCAGTGGACTTATCGGTAAGCAGCAGAAATTCTTCGAGAGCCTGAACACCGGCATCCTGAGGGATGCGGGTATACAGGCTCTCTACATCAATAGATGCCAGCGTAAACCCTGGTTGCCATGAAAAATTCTCCAGAACAGATATTACATCCCCCGTATCCCTTACATATGTAGGTATATGTTTCAACAGGGGAGATATGAGCCATTCGATATAGCTTTATAGATATTCTGTGGGGGAACCTATCCCTGCCACTTGTCACAGATCGGCAGGCTGGAGGTGGATCCTCTGTGTCAGAGAGGGTTTGGCGAGGACCGTGTCGGTGGACCGGTTCTAAGTAGCTACTGGTTTTCACCAGAGCCCGCCACAAAGCGGGATGGTCTTGCAGCGGCGGTAGCAACCAGGTCGTATCCACCGGCAACGGCTCAACCTCTCTGACTGCTGAGATAGGCATGGTACAAGGGATAAGGCAAGAGCAAGGTCGGACGTAGCAGAAGGTCAGGGCAGGCAGCAAGGGTCGTAGTCAGGGGCAACGGCAGGAGGTCTGGAACACGGGCTAGGAACAAACAAGGGAACGCTTTCACTAGGCACAAGGGCAACAAGATCCGGCCAGGGAGTGCAGGGGAAGTGAGGTATAAGTAGGGAGTGCACAGGTGGAAATTAATCAAGCTAATTGGGAAGATTGGGCCAGGCACCATCATTGGTGCACTGGCCCTTTAAATCTAGAGAGCTGGCGCGCGCGCGCCCTAGAGAGCGGAGCCGCGCGCGCCAGAGCATGACAGCCGGGGACCGGGACAGGTAAGTGACCTGGGATGCGATTCGCGAGCGGGCGCGTCCCGCTGTGCGAATCGCATCCCCAACGGCCATGACAGTGCAGCGCTCCCGGTCAGCGGGACTGACCGGGGCGCTGCAGGGAGAGAGACGCCGTGAGCGCTCCGGGGAGGAGCGGGGACCCGGAGCGCTCGGCGTAACAGTACCCCCCCCCCTTGGGTCTCCCCCTCTTCTTGGAGCCTGAGAACCTGAGGACAAGACTATTGTCCAGGATGTCGTCCTCAGGTTCCCAAGATCTCTCCTCTGAGCACTCGACTACAAAGGGTCCAAGATAACGTGGTCCGAGATACAAACTGGGGACACGGAAGCCGAAATACTTGGCGGAGAGCCACACAAAAACAGGAGGAGCTCTTCTCTTTTTTCCGGCAAGCTTCTTCACCCGGGATGAGGCCAGCATGAGGAATTTCAGAGTCTTTTCCCAGATGGTGGCGAAGCCCCGGGAAGCCACATCAACAGCGGGCACACAAGAAGGCGTGGGGGTGGGGAGGGAGGGAAGAGGGTCAAGCCCGGCACGGGGCAGAGTGTCAACAGGACGGGAGCCGTGAGGAGGAGACACAGCATAGTCCAGACAGGCCTTGGGGAGGCCAGGTAAAGGGGGAGACACAGAGGCTTGACTGACGGGACTGGGAGCAGACGTGAGGCACTTCCTGTGGCAAGAAGCACCCCAGCTCCCGATCTCCCCGGTGGTCCAGACAAGGGCAGAAGATGGGGGTTGGAGCCATGGCAGACCGAGGAGGACTTCAGAGGAGCATTTGGGCAAAACAAAAAGTTCCATGCTGAAGAGCAGGGGTTCTGCGCGGTAACGCACAGTGCAGTATAGAAGTAAATCTTCTTTCTTCCTGCGGCGAGTCCTCTCTTCAGGGGTCAGGCGGAACCGATCCACTTGCATAGCCTCCTCGGCGGGAGGCACAGGGGTGGATTGCAATGGATACTGTAAGAGAGGTGCTCCGGGCGGTGTGGCACATGGCAGGGCCTTCCCAGGCAGGAGACCACGGCAGAGTCTAGAGTCCCCATCAAATTTGTCCTGCAGGGACAAGCAGGGGTTAGGAGCGGCCGGTTGCTGCGGAGGAGTTGCAGGAGCCGGCGGAGGAGATGGTTGTTGCAGCTGTAGCTGTGACTGAAATTGTGACTGAAGCTGCTGTAGCTGCGACTGGAGTTGCTGTGTCATGGTGGTCAAGTAAGCCAGCTGGTGATTTCGTTGGGTGATCTTTAGGGCTTGCTGGGCGATCACCGTGGAAATGTCGGCAAGACTTGACAGCGGCACCTCAGCGGAATCCATGGCCGGATCTACTGTCACGGATCGGCAGGCTGGAGGTGGATCCTCTGTGTCAGAGAGGGTTTGGTGAGGACCGTGTCGGTGGACCGGTTCTAAGTAGCTACTGGTTTTCACCAGAGCCCGCCGCAAAGCGGGATGGTCTTGCAGCGGCGGTAGCAACCAGGTCGTATCCACCGGCAACGGCTCAACCTCTCTGACTGCTGAGATAGGCATGGTACAAGGGATAAGGCAAGAGCAAGGTCTGACGTAGCAGAAGGTCAGGGCAGGCAGCAAGGGTCGTAGTCAGGGGCAACGGCAGGAGGTCTGGAACACGGGCTAGGAACAAACAAGGGAACGCTTTCACTAGGCACAAGGGCAACAAGATCCGGCCAGGGAGTGCAGGGGAAGTGAGGTATAAGTAGGGAGTGCACAGGTGGAAACTAATCAAGCTAATTGGGAAGATTGGGCCAGGCACCATCATTGGTGCACTGGCCCTTTAAATCTAGAGAGCTGGCGCGCGTGCGCCCTAGAGAGCGGAGCCGCGCGCGCCAGAGCATGACAGCTGGGGACCGGGACAGGTAAGTGACCTGGGATGCGATTCGCGAGCGGCGCGTCCCGCTGTGCGAATCGCATCCCCAACGGCCATGACAGTGCAGCGCTCCCGGTCAGCGGGACTGACCGGGGCGCTGCAGGGAGAGAGACGCCGTGAGCGCTCCGGGGAGGAGCGGGGACCCGGAGCGCTCGGCGTAACACCACTATTGGCCTCCCAGGGGGGGAATTACCCCTTTGTGGACTTTTGGTAGTATATACTATTTGGGTTTCGTGGGCGCCTCTGGTAGTAATTTCTCTGCTGTCTTAATGGAAATCAGACCTTTCTTTGTATATCTCCTTAGGTGACTACGTAGATTATCTATGTTTTTTTAGTGGGATCTTGAGTAAGCTTTTGATAGACATTCACATTATTCAGTTGTTTTAGAGATTCATTAACATAATCCTCCTTTTTCCAAACAACCACCCCGTCCCCTTTATCAGCTTTAGAAACTACTATGTCTTTTTGGGTACCCAGCCATTCTAAAACTTTTTTTTCTTTATTAGTAATATTGATTCGACTAGGTGGATAAATTAATGCCCTAACTTCTTGACATACAGATTTATAAAATAAATCTATTGGGCTTCCTGGTGCGATAGGGGAGCTAAATTTAGAAGGATTCCCTCCTGGGAAATATTGGGGAGGTGTTCTTTGTGGGTCAACTGGATTGTCAGTACTGTAGTGAGGGTCCCTGCTCAAATCTACCAATTCATTAACTACCAGTTTATCTTGAGTTTTCATGTCGGCTACTGGGCTAAAACCTGATGCCCCTATTGTGCATGGTATCTCTCCTTCTTTCGCATCCATGATGGTATTTGCTGTGTTTGTATTAGTTTTAACTCTATCTGTGGTAGCAAATGATTTTTTCAGGTTGATTTTCCTGACAGATTTGAACAAGTCCTCCTCAAAGGAGACATACTCGAAAGGTTCATTCAGTCCAAAATTAAGTCCTTTATTTAAGGCCGATATGCAATCTTTATTCAACTCTGTTCCCGTCAAATTCACTACAATGTCTTTTATCTCCAAGTTACTTTCTAACTCTTGGGTGTACTTTTCATGGGAATCAAATTTCCTCCTCCTTCTTCCTCCACGTCGGGTTTTACTCCTAAAGCGTGGCGGTTACCACTGATTACCGCCGATCTTGTTTCAGGTGTCACGGGATCGTCCGACGGGCTCAACTCCGATTCTGTCATGAGGTAGTCCATTACTTTTGGTTTATTCTTACTAGCCTGCCCTTTCTTTCTTTGTGGATAAGTATAATTCATTTTCCGAGGGTGCTCTTTGTTCCATGTGAAATCCTGGTCACTTTCAAAATCTTTTTTGTCTCTTAAAAACTTATCTCGCTTATTCTCTTTAATGGTGCTCTGAAGGATAGTGAGTTTCTTTTCCAGGTTTGCAGAAAAAGTGGTGAATTGTTGCTCTGTCAGGCGTGATCTTAGTTCCAATCGGGCTTTACACAGGCTAGTTGTAATAGCCTCATATTCTGCTCTATTCGTCTCTAGCACCAGGTTTTGTAATTTGAGGGAGTGCTGGAGATGTAATTTATTCCATGCCTTGTCACGATGCCGGCTGGCAGGTAGTGGATCCTCTGTGCCAGAGAGGGATTGGCGTGGACCGTGCTAGTGGATCGGTTCTAAGTCACTACTGGTTTTCACCAGAGCCCGCCGCAAAGCGGGATGGTCTTGCTGCGGCGGTAGTGACCGGGTCGTATCCACTAGCAACGGCTCAACCTCTCTGGCTGCTGAAGATAGGCGCGGTACAAGGGAGTAGACAGAAGCAAGGTCGGACGTAGCAGAAGGTCGGGGCAGGCAGCAAGGATCGTAGTCAGGGGCAACGGCAGGAGGTCTGGAACACAGGCTAGGAACACACAAGGAAACGCTTTCACTGGCACGATGGCAACAAGATCCGGCAAGGAAGTGCAGGGGAAGTGAGGTAATATAGGGAAGTGCACAGGTGATCAGACTAATTGGAACCACTGCGCCAATCAGCGGCGCAGTGGCCCTTTAAATCGCAAAGACCCGGCGCGCGCGCGCCCTAGGGAGCGGGGCCGCGCGCGCCGGGACAGGACCGACGGAGAGCGAGTCAGGTACGGGAGCCGGGGTGCGCATCGCGAGCGGGCGCTACCCGCATCGCGAATCGCATCCCGGCTGGAGGCGGTATCGCAGCGCCCCGGGTCAGTGGATCTGACCGGAGCGCTGCAGTGAGGAGAGTGTAGCGAGCGCTCCGGGGAGGAGCGGGGACCCGGAGCGCTCGGCGTAACAGTACCCCCCCCCTTGGGTCTCCCCCTCTTCTTAGAGCCTGAGAACCTGAGGAGCAGACTTTTGTCTAGGATATTGTCCTCAGGTTCCCAGGATCTCTCTTCTGGACCACAACCCTCCCAATCCACTAAAAAAAAGGTTTTTCCTCTGACCTTTTTGGATGCCAGAATCTCTTTGACGGAGAAGATGTCCGAGGAGCCGGAAACAGGAGTGGGAGGAACAGATTTGGGAGAGAAACGGTTGATGATAAGTGGTTTAAGAAGAGAAACGTGAAAGGCATTAGGAATACGAAGAGAAGGAGGAAGAAGAAGTTTGTAAGAGACAGGATTAATCTGGCACAAAATTTTGAAAGGACCAAGATAGCGTGGTCCCAACTTGTAGCTAGGGACACGGAAGCGGACATATTTAGCGGAGAGCCATACCTTGTCTCCAGGGGAAAAAATGGGAGGAGCTCTTCTTTTCTTATCCGCGAACTTCTTCATGCGTGATGAAGCCTGTAAGAGAGAATTTTGGGTCTCTCTCCATATGATGGAAAGGTCACGAGAAATTTCATCCACAGCGGGCAGACCAGAGGGCAAGGGGGTAGGGAGGGGGGGAAGAGGGTGACGGCCGTACACCACGAAAAATGGGGATTTGGAGGAAGATTCAGAGACTCTGAAGTTATACGAGAATTCGGCCCATGGTAGAAGATCTGCCCAGTCATCCTGGCGGGAGGAAACAAAATGTCGTAAATAATCACCCAAGACCTGGTTAATTCTTTCTACTTGTCCATTGGATTGAGGATGATATGCAGAAGAAAAATTTAATTTAATCTTGAGTTGTTTACAGAGAGCCCTCCAGAATTTAGACACGAATTGGACGCCTCTATCCGAGACGATCTGCGTAGGCAACCCGTGAAGACGAAAAATGTGTACAAAAAATTGTTTAGCCAACTGAGGTGCTGAAGGAAGACCAGGAAGAGGGATGAAATGTGCCATTTTGGAGAATCGATCAACGACCACCCAAATAACAGTGTTGCCACGGGAAGGGGGTAAGTCAGTAATAAAATCCATACCAATCAGAGACCAAGGCTGTTCGGGGACAGGCAGAGGATGAAGAAAACCAGCGGGCTTCTGGCGAGGAGTCTTATCCCGGGCACAGATAGTGCAGGCTCGCACAAAGTCCACAACATCCGTCTCCAGAGTCGGCCACCAATAGAAGCGAGAGATGAGTTGCACAGATTTCTTGATGCCCGCATGACCTGCGAGATGGGAGGAGTGACCCCATTTGAGGATTCCGAGGCGTTGGCGTGGAGAAACAAAGGTCTTTCCTGGAGGAGTTTGCCTGATGGAGGCTGGAGAAGTGGAAATCAGGCAGTCAGGAGGAATGATGTGTTGCGGAGAGAGTTCAATTTCAGAAGCATCCGAGGAACGAGAGAGAGCATCGGCCCTAATGTTCTTATCGGCAGGCCGAAAGTGAATTTCAAAATTAAATCGGGCAAAGAACAGAGACCACCTGGCCTGGCGAGGATTCAGCCGTTGGGCAGACTGGAGGTAGGAGAGGTTCTTGTGATTGGTGTAAATAATAACTGGAAACCTTGATCCCTCCAGCAGATGCCTCCATTCCTCAAGTGCTAATTTAATGGCTAGAAGCTCTCGATCCCCGATGGAGTAGTTCCTCTCCGCCGGAGAGAAGGTCCTAGAAAAAAAACCACAAGTAACAGCATGCCCGGAAGAATTTTTTTGTAGAAGGACAGCTCCAGCTCCCACTGAGGAGGCATCAACCTCCAATAGGAAGGGTTTGGATGGGTCAGGTCTGGAGAGCACGGGAGCCGAAGAAAAGGCAGACTTGAGCCGTTTAAAGGCGTCTTCCGCTTGAGGAGGCCAAGACTTGGGATCGGCATTTTTTTTGGTTAAAGCCACGATAGGAGCCACAACGGTAGAAAAATGTGGAATAAATTGCCTGTAATAATTGGCGAACCCCAAAAAACGTTGGATAGCACGGAGTCCGGAGGGGCGTGGCCAATCTAAGACGGCAGAGAGTTTGTCTGGATCCATTTGTAGTCCCTGGCCAGAGACCAAGTATCCTAGGAAAGGAAGAGATTGGCATTCAAACAGACATTTCTCTATTTTGGCATAGAGTTGATTGTCACGAAGTCTCTGAAGAACCATACGGACATGCTGGCGGTGTTCTTCTAGATTGGCAGAAAAAATCAGGATATCGTCCAGATATACAACAACACAGGAGTATAAGAGATCACGAAAAATTTCATTAACAAAGTCTTGGAAGACGGCAGGGGCGTTGCACAGGCCAAAGGGCATGACCAGATACTCAAAGTGTCCATCTCTGGTGTTAAATGCCGTTTTCCATTCATCCCCCTCTCTGATGCGGATGAGATTATAAGCACCTCTTAAGTCCAGTTTGGTAAAGATGTGGGCACCTTGGAGGCGATCAAAGAGTTCAGAGATGAGGGGTAGGGGGTAGCGGTTCTTAACCGTGATTTTATTAAGACCGCGGTAGTCAATGCAAGGACGTAGGGAGCCATCTTTTTTGGACACAAAGAAAAATCCGGCTCCGGCAGGAGAGGAGGATTTACGGATAAAGCCCTTTTTTAAATTTTCCTGGACGTATTCAGACATGGCAAGAGTCTCTGGGGCGGACAGAGGATAAATTCTGCCCCGGGGTGGAGTAGTGCCCGGGAGGAGGTCGATAGGACAATCATAAGGCCTGTGAGGAGGTAGAGTCTCAGCTTGTTTTTTGCAAAAAACATCCGCAAAGTCCATATAGGCCTTAGGGAGGCCGGTTACAGGAGGAACCACAGAGTCACGGCAAGGGTTACTGGGAACCGGTTTTAGGCAGTCCTTGGAACAAGAGGGCCCCCAACTCTTGATCTCCCCAGTGGACCAATCCAGGGTTGGGGAATGAAGTTGAAGCCAGGGAAGTCCAAGGAGAATTTCAGAAGTGCAATTGGGGAGGACCAAAAGTTCAATCCTCTCGTGATGAGATCCGATGCACATTAGAAGGGGCTCCGTGCGGAAACGTATGGTACAGTCCAATCTTTCATTGTTTACACAATTGATGTAGAGGGGTCTGGCGAGACTGGTCACTGGGATGTTGAACCTGTTGACGAGAGAGGCCAAAATAAAATTTCCTGCAGATCCGGAGTCCAAGAAGGCCATAGTAGAGAAGGAGAAGGCAGAGGCAGATATCCGCACAGGCACAGTGAGACGTGGAGAAGCAGAGTAGACATCAAGGACTGTCTCACCTTTGTGCGGAGTCAGCGTACGTCTTTCCAGGCGGGGAGGACGGATAGGACAATCCTTCAGGAAGTGTTCGGTACTAGCACAGTACAGGCAGAGATTCTCCATGCGGCGTCGTGTCCTCTCTTGAGGTGTCAGGCGAGACCGGTCGACCTGCATAGCCTCCACGGCGGGAGGCACAGGAACAGATTGCAGGGGACCAGAGGAGAGAGGAGCCGGGGAGAAGAAACGCCTCGTGCGAACAGAGTCCATATCCTGGCGGAGCTCCTGACGCCTTTCGGAAAAACGCATGTCAATGCGAGTGGCTAGGTGAATGAGTTCATGTAGATTAGCAGGGATTTCTCGTGCGGCCAGAACATCTTTAATGTTGCTGGATAGGCCTTTTTTAAAGGTCGCGCAGAGGGCCTCATTATTCCAGGATAATTCTGAAGCAAGAGTACGGAATTGTACGGCATACTCGCCAACGGAAGAATTACCCTGGACCAGGTTCAACAGGGCAGTCTCAGCAGAAGAGGCTCGGGCAGGTTCCTCAAAGACACTTCGGATTTCCGAGAAGAAGGAGTGTACAGAGGCAGTGACGGGGTCGTTGCGGTCCCAGAGCGGTGTGGCCCAAGACAGGGCTTTTCCAGACAGAAGGCTGACTACGAAAGCCACCTTAGACCTTTCAGTGGGAAACTGGTCCGACATCATCTCCAAGTGCAGGGAACATTGGGAAAGAAAGCCACGGCAAAACTTAGAGTCCCCATCAAATTTATCCGGCAAGGATAGGCGTAGACCAGAAGCGGCCACTCGCTGCGGAGGAGGTGCAGGAGCTGGCGGAGGAGATGATTGCTGAAGCTGTGGTAGTAACTGCTGTAGCATAACGGTCAGTTGAGACAGCTGTTGGCCTTGTTGCGCTATCTGTTGTGACTGCTGGGCGACCACCGTGGTGAGTTCAGCGACAACTGGCAGAGGAACTTCAGCGGGATCCATGGCCGGATCTACTGTCACGATGCCGGCTGGCAGGTAGTGGATCCTCTGTGCCAGAGAGGGATTGGCGTGGACCGTGCTAGTGGATCGGTTCTAAGTCACTACTGGTTTTCACCAGAGCCCGCCGCAAAGCGGGATGGTCTTGCTGCGGCGGTAGTGACCAGGTCGTATCCACTAGCAACGGCTCAACCTCTCTGGCTGCTGAAGATAGGCGCGGTACAAGGGAGTAGACAGAAGCAAGGTCGGACGTAGCAGAAGGTCGGGGCAGGCAGCAAGGATCGTAGTCAGGGGCAACGGCAGGAGGTCTGGAACACAGGCTAGGAACACACAAGGAAACGCTTTCACTGGCACGATGGCAACAAGATCCGGCAAGGAAGTGCAGGGGAAGTGAGGTAATATAGGGAAGTGCACAGGTGATCAGACTAATTGGAACCACTGCGCCAATCAGCGGCGCAGTGGCCCTTTAAATCGCAAAGACCCGGCGCGCGCGCGCCCTAGGGAGCGGGGCCGCGCGCGCCAGGACAGGACCGACGGAGAGCGAGTCAGGTACGGGAGCCGGGGTGCGCATCGCGAGCGGGCGCTACCCGCATCGCGAATCGCATCCCGGCTGGAGGCGGTATCGCAGCGCCCCGGGTCAGTGGATCTGACCGGAGCGCTGCAGTGAGGAGAGTGTAGCGAGCGCTCCGGGGAGGAGCGGGGACCCGGAGCGCTCGGCGTAACATGCCTGTACGAACCCAGGATCCTCCATAAACTGCAACGGATTTTTGTAAATCCTTAGTCTCCTCGGGACCCAGCCATTATCAGCATAGGCTTCTAGGGAGGAAATAGTCCAATAAGTTCTCATTTCCCTTTCTGCAAGATTTTGTAACTTAAATTCAAGATTCTTAGTGCTGAGCACTTGGATCTCATCTTGCTGCTCACATGCAGAAAAAAATCCCCCCTCATCCATCCTCCCTGCATTTCTAGCACTGGTAGTAGGCTGTGGCTGGGATATCCATATCCATATTAGCGACGGAATCTAGCAACGTGCTCTAGGACCAAGGAACACAGGCATAAGGTATATTACAAAAAGAGATGTCCTGGAACCGTATTGATTCGTTGTCTCGCACAGTGTGTCTCCCGCTGGCAGGCAGGTGACACGCAGCCACTATTGTAGTCACTAGGTGTCTGTGGTGCTTCACAATGACAAGCAGAGTTCAATCATAGCACATATAGAAGAGGGTATTCATCGGAGCACTCACCTCAGACACCAGGTACATCGTGCAGGAAAAAATCTTTTATTGTATATTTCCAAGCTGGATACAATAGC
Source organism: Hyla sarda (assembly GCF_029499605.1). Classification (NCBI taxonomy): domain Eukaryota; kingdom Metazoa; phylum Chordata; class Amphibia; order Anura; family Hylidae; genus Hyla; species Hyla sarda. The sequence goes on along the minus strand of NC_079194.1, from coordinate 203,174,500 downwards.
AGGGAGGAGGAGATATTAACATGCGGGTGGACTCCAACCAATGGGCGACGGTCCATTATTGCACCTTAGCGCTTCGTCAGGCCCCTTCCGGCAGGTGTGTTGCAACTAGGTAAGTACAAAAGACAAGGGGAGGGGTCACAGTCCCACACCAATAGAAACAATTACTTGTAACGATTTGTAAATTACTTCTATTAAAAATCTTAATCCTTTCAGTACTTATGAGCTGTTGAAGTTGAGTGGTTCTTTTCTGTCTAAGTGCTCTCTGATGACACCTGTCTCAGGAACTGTCCAGAGTAGAAGCTAATCCCCATACCAAACCTCTTCTACTCTGTGCAGTTCCCGAGACAAGCAGAGATGTCAGCAGAGAGCACTGTTGCCAGGCAGGAAACAACAACTCAACTTCAGCAGCTGATAATTATTGGAAGGATTAAGATTGTTTTAATAGAAGTAATATAGGTAGGCATATACACAATCATGTGTATATAGAATACGTATTCCTCAAGGCTGGGCTTGATTGTAGTATATTTTAAAAGCTTGTATATCAAAAATAAATATTAAAGAAATGTGTATATATATATATATGTACAATAAGTATATGTGAAAAATGTAAAAATATAATAGGATTCGGTCTGTATATATTAATTAGTTTTTATTTATAAAAATATATATATAATATAAAAATATTGGTTATTAGCTTGCTGCACCCTCTGCAGGGCCCTTGCTCGGGGCAGTATAGGCTATTTATAAAATAAAGTAAAATAGAATAAAGTAACAGATAACAATTAAAAGAATAGGCCAAAACTACCAACTTTGTACTGGTATCTTGGTACAATAGTGAATCGATATACAGTTAGTATATAATGCAACAAAGTATATAGTTAGTATAAAGCAACAAAGTTCCTTAGACACTCGTTGGGGATACAGTGGTAGTTTCTGTGTCTTTTATGAATGTGGAAAAACGTTTTCCAAAATGGTACAATAGTCTTGTATATTGTTGGTGCACAGCACCACTCACCGCCCTGTTCCTGTAAGGTCCCAATAGCTTGTAGACGGAGCTGGCACGGAGCACCGGCCCTGGGGAAAAAGGCCCGTCTCGGGGGACCTGTACGTAGCGCTCCGCTGTTCCCGATACTCTGACTGGCAAGGCTGCCTATAGATGGTGAATGTCAGGGATCTGGAGAGATGTGTAGGAGCTGAGGTGGATAGGAACTTGCGGGAGTGGCTGCCGGCGTACTCCTGTATTAGCAAACATGCAGCAGTGGGTCTCAGTTAGCAAACCTCCAGCTGTTGCAAATGGTAAATTTTTCCTGTTGGTGTATGGCCTTAATGATCCAATATTATTCAGGTTAGACGCGTTTCGAGGTAGCGCTGTACCTCTTTTTCAATAACAGATTTAATAGAAGTAATTTACAAATCTATTTAACTTTCTGGAGCCAGTTCATAATAAAAAAAAAGTTTTTTCCCGGAATACCCCTTGCCCAAGACCTTATGATCTCAACCGGAAATTATTGAAAGAAGAAGCCTTCTGGATCTATAAACTTAAATCTCGTAGCCCAACAGGCCTGAATGAGGGCTTTACGTTCACTTTTTTTTTTTTTGTGAACTACTGGCCTATAGACACATTGCATTGATTTTTGTATGTAAAATAAATGCACGTGATTTTGAGTTACGCCCATTAAGTTTTATTTCAATGTAGCCATCACTGTCCCTGACATGCATATGGCACTCACAATTCATGTATGAGAAATAATTTTAATGCTGTTAAATAGACATGTGCAGAAGAAAAATTTTAATTTTTTTCCGTTTCGTTTTCTCGTTTTTTATAAAATTTTCGGTTCAGCAATATTTTCAGTTTTGATTTTCACACACATTCGGTATTCGGGTGTCCAGATTTCATTTTTTTTCGGATACATTCGGTATTCGGGTGTCCGGTGGGTTAATTTTTTCGGATACATTTGGTATTCGGGTGTCTGGGTTTGATTTTTTTCGGATACATTCTTATTCGGTTGGGTTTGATTTTTCGTATACATTCGGTATTCGGGTACATTCGGGTAAATCTTTTTTAAGCAGGGGACTATTATCGGGAGTGTGTGCAGGAAAAGAGGGCACACGCATTCACGCAATGCTTTTTAATTCATTTTCAAATTCCGCTGGCTTTTGTCAGAAATGGGTTACCAGGTCAATGACATGCATAGTAATTGCCGTGGGAACATTTTTCATTCATAAAACCACAGACTTAATTGGATAATTGCAGTGTAGAATGTTTGGTGTCCTAAGCGTTCTACACGGCAATTATCCAATTAAGCCTGCAGTTTTATGAATTAAAAATGTTCCCACGGCAATTACTATGCATGTCATTGACCTGGTAACCCATTTCTGATAAAAGCCAGCGGAATTTGAAAATGAATTAAAAAGCATTGTGCGAATGCGTGTGTTAGCCAAAGTGTGCCTCCAGCTGTTGCAGAACTACAACTCCCAGCATGCCCAGACCGCCGCATGCTGGGTGGGTGTTGTAGTTTTGCAACAGCTGGAGGCACCCTAGTAACAGTAAAACAATAACTAACAATCAGAAACAGTGTAGCGCTAGGAACAATAAAAAAATTTGAAAAAATTCTTTACTTTCGTTTTTTTACCGCATGCATTCGGAGAATAACGAATGCATTCGTTATGTTGCTATTTGTTTTATCGTTGCTATTCGGAAATATTCGTGCATTCGGAACGGCCTGAATGCACGAAAACGGCAAAATTAGGTAAATTTGACATTCGTGCCGAACCGAATTGCACATGTCTACTGTTAAATATGTTATCTAAGAATCAGAAGAAATAGGGCAACTTGGTATCTAGTCTGATAGGAATTTCCTATCTGACGGCCTATTTGACCAACAAGCCAAGAGTAAAGTGTGTTGACAGGTGGATACAAACATATGTGATAGCTGTGATTGTATATGGTGCCATCAAAATGATATGATATCGGTGAAATACAATAATACTGGCTATTAGTATTTGGTAAAGACTTTCACTGTTCACTTTTACTGTTTAGAAAAATAAAGAACCATGAACAGTAAAACTCTTTACCAAATAACTATTAAAAGGCATTTTCTGAGTTTATATCCAATTATCCCCTTAACGACCACGGACGTAAATGTACGTCATGTTTGGCGGGACTTCCCGCACCAAGACGTACATTTACGTCCTGTGTATGTCCGCGAGCGTCATACACGCGTCATACACGGCAGGTTCCGGCTGCTAGCAGCAGCTGGGGACTCGCCCTTAATGGCCAACATCCGCAATCACGCGGATGTCTGCCATTAACCCCTCAGATGCCATCATCAATACAGATCACGGCATCTGCGGCATTGCGGTACTTTGATTGGATAATCAGATCGCCCACAGCGCTACCGCGGCGATCCGATCATCCAGCATGGCGGCCGGAGGTCCCCTCACCTGGCTACGGCTGTCTCCCGGGGTCTTCTGCTCTGGTCTGAGATCGAGCAGACCAGAGCAGAAGATCACTGATAATACTGAGCAGTGCTGTGTCCTATGCATAGCACTGCACAGTATTAGCAATCAAATGATTGCTATAGAGAGTCCCCTATGGGGACATAAAAAGTGTAAAAAAAAAAAAAGTTGAATAATGTAAAAATAAAAAGTAAAAAAAAGTGAAAAATCCCCTCCCCCAATTAAAATTAAAATTGTCTGTTTTTCCCATTTTACCCCCAAAAAGCGTACATTTTTTTTAATAAACATATTTGGTATCACCGCGTGCGTAAATCTCCAAACTATCAAAATATAATGTTAATGATCCCGTGCGGTGAATGGCGTAAACGTAAAAAATAAAGTCCAAAAATGCTGCTTTTTTGTCACATTTTATTCAAAAAAAATATTAATAAAAAATGATCTAAAAGTTTTATACATGCAAATGGGGTATCTAAAAAAAGTAAAGATGACAGCGCAAAAAATTAGCCCTCATACCGCCCTATATACAGAAAAATGAAAAAGTTATAGGTGGTCAAAATAGGGTGATTTTAGATTACTGATTTTGTACAAAAAGTTTTAGATTTTAGGTTCGCCGTTCATTTTATGTTAAAATGAGAGATTTCATTACAAAGTACAATTGGCCAAGCAAAAAACAAGCCCTTATATGGGTCTGTTGATGGAAATATAAAAGAGTTATGGATTTTAGAAAGCGAGGAGGAAAATACAAAAACGCTAAAATACAATTGGCCTGGTCCTTAAAGGGTACCTCTCATCAAAAAAACTTTTGATATATTTTAGATTAATGAATGTTGAATAACTTTCCAATAGCATGTTAATGAAAAATATGCTTCTTTCTATTGTATTTTTCCAGATCAGTCCTGTCAGCAAGCATTTCTGACTCATGCTGGAGTCCTAAACACTCAGAGCTGCCAGCCTGCTTTGTTCACAGCCAAACAGGCTGTGAACAAAGCAGGCTGGCAGCTCTGAGTGTTCTCCTTTGTGAACAAAGTAGACTGGCAGCTCGTACATTTTTTTTAATAAACATATTTGGTATCACCGCGTGCGTAAATCTCCAAACTATCAAAATATAATGTTAATGATCCCGTGCGGTGAATGTCGTAAACGTAAAAAATAAAGTCCAAAAATGCTGCTTTTTTGTCACATTTTATTCAAAAAAAATATTAATAAAAAATGATCTAAAAGTTTTATACATGCAAATGGGGTATCTAAAAAAAGTAAAGATGACAGCGCAAAAAATTAGCCCTCATACCGCCCTATATACAGAAAAATGAAAAAGTTATAGGTGGTCAAAATAGGGTGATTTTAGATTACTGATTTTGTACAAAAAGTTTTAGATTTTAGGTTCGCCGTTCATTTTATGTTAAAATGAGAGATTTCATTACAAAGTACAATTGGCCAAGCAAAAAACAAGCCCTTATATGGGTCTGTTGATGGAAATATAAAAGAGTTATGGATTTTAGAAAGCGAGGAGGAAAATACAAAAACGCTAAAATACAATTGGCCTGGTCCTTAAAGGGTACCTCTCATCAAAAAAACTTTTGATATATTTTAGATTAATGAATGTTGAATAACTTTCCAATAGCATGTTAATGAAAAATATGCTTCTTTCTATTGTATTTTTCCAGATCAGTCCTGTCAGCAAGCATTTCTGACTCATGCTGGAGTCCTAAACACTCAGAGCTGCCAGCCTGCTTTGTTCACAGCCAAACAGGCTGTGAACAAAGCAGGCTGGCAGCTCTGAGTGTTCTCCTTTGTGAACAAAGTAGACTGGCAGCTCGTAGTGTTTAGGACTCCAGTATGAGTCTGAAATGCTTGCTGCCAGGACTGGTAGGGAGACCCCTAGTGGTAATTTCTTCAAAGTGGAAAATTAAATAGAAAGAAGCATATTTTTTTTATAACATGCAATTGTAAAGTTATTCTGCATACATTAATCTATAATATATCAAAAGTTTTTTTGATGAGAGGTATCCTTTAAGGTGAAAATGGGCTTGGTCATTAAGGGGTTAATATCAGTTGACCACAATGTCTATAATATGAGTACATAAATACATGTAATGTTTTCTGAGTACCTTTGGAAGATTTTTACAATTGTTGCTCTTAACTAACGGGAGTCTTAAGAGTACCTTTGGTTTTAACAACTCTTAATATCATCTTAGTGCATAGGTATATCAGCATTAATAGTTATTATATGTATTTGCAAATGGAAGAACAGTATCTATGGACTCTCGTTCCTTGTTATAATATCATGAATCAATAAGATCGACCATTAAAATAGATTAATAAGGTTTATCAATTACGTTTAAGTTTTCTTTAATAAAGTACATATAGATGCTTATTCATCCTATCACTATTTATAATAAGATCTACAATATGTTTTTTGTTTATATATGAAAGTTTTTATGGTGAGTCTATGAGGTCCTGATGTATACTTACCTGGTCAGTCTGACACAGAATGATGGAATGTAATCTGTTCTATGTTTTTCTAAGTTTTCAGGCATGCACTGTATTGCAGCACATGCGTGAAGATCATCATATATACGCTGGAGTTACAGGTAGTTCTCATGCATGTGCTACATCGCGCAAGGTGCCAAAAAATCCCGGACCCGCTTTTTGCAGATAAGTTCTAGCCCCTGCGCTCGCCGGGATTAAACAAAGTGACGCAGTTCCTGTCAGCAGTTTACCAATGCCAGTAAGTGTTCTTGGTTGGAAGAAAGAATGATGGATTGCAGGACCAATAAGTGATTAGAGCACATTGCTGGTAGGCAGTTCGAAGTCTATTGGAAAATGTAATACAGCTTTTAATGGATTTTTGCTCATGTGCATACATGATTTGTCATGCCATTGGTGGGAATACAGAGGTGTTGCTTTTGAGGTAATATTAATGGTCTACTCACAAGTACAGTATTCTGCGCAGATTTGATGCGCAGGACTTTCTGCTGCAGATTTCAATGTAAACTGAATGACTGAACACAGCTTGAAATCCTGCACATCAACTCTGCACAGAATACTTTATGTGTGAATAGACCCCAAGAGGTTAAAAAACCCTCTGCGCTGTGTTTTTGGGAGTCATTACCCCATAACCTCTGAAGACGTCATGCTTGTGATGAAACCTGTTAAGGGGGGGTGGGGCACTGTGATTGCATTTAAAGTTCAGCACAATCACCCCTATCTCGGGCACACACTACAGGTGTGCTTAGGGAATGTGGAACATTGTACGCCTATGAACGTCCATGAATACATAATAACAATGTGGTGCAAGATAGTGCTGGGTTTTTAGTTATCACTAGATATGAACGAATTTCGATCGGCCGATTCGTTGAACTTTCCCAAAAAATTTGGTTCGGGTCGAATTTATTTGCGGAGAATCGCTATTAAAAATGGCGATTTCTGGCCTACAGAGATACTCAATAGGAGTGAAGAACACTTTGCTTTTTCCTAACACGAATAGAGAGCATGCTGTTTTAGTGAAATATTACTGTTATTCAGTATGACATGCAGGTTACAGGCATCACTATTAGAATCACTGCGGCAGAGCATCTTGATGTGGCAGCAGGGAGACCATATGGTGTCAAAATTGAAGAGAATAAATAGATTTTTAAATGTAATTTTTATTTAATTTGAATTTATTTACAATTTTGAGTACCCATTCTGGTGAGCATCGAGCTGGCGGTGTTCCAGCCTGTGCTTCTCAACACCCCCCCCAACACTGTATTACTCTTTGTGGAACTGCAAATGTTTCATTTATTCAGTTATGGTTCATTGGATTCTTGTGGTAATTCCACAGCTGCTAAATGACATTGACAACCAGAGGGCCTCAGTCTTAAAAAGATAACACTGATTTTTTTAAATTGAAATTTAACATTTTGAAGTTGACATTTAAGATATTGAAATTTAATATTACACTCCCAAGTTTTATTGTCCCGGGCGTTTACTTTGAATAAATAGTTTGGTTACAAAAGACCAAATCTAAAAAGGAGTCACATGTCACATGGCGGCACAATGACAGAGCCTGGAGGTGGCATCGGTATAAGGAGACCATATAGTGGCTGAATGACACAGCCTGGAGTTGGCGGCAGGATGAGTAGAACATATAGTGGCTGAATGACACAACCTGGAGTTGGCGGCAGATGAAAAGAACATTTAGTGGCTGAATGGCACAGCCTGGAGTTGGCAGCAGCATGAGTAGAACATATAGTGGCTGAAGGACACCGCCTGGAGTTTTATGCAGCATGAGGAGAACATATAGTGGCTGAATGGCAAAGCCTGGAGTTGGCAGCAGATGAGGAGACCATATAGTGGCTGAATGACCCAGCCTGGAGTTGGCGGCAGCGTGAGCAGAACACGTAGTGCCTTGATGACAAAGCCTGGAGTTGGCGGCAGAATGAGTAGAACATATAGTGGCTTAATGGCATAATGCGGAGGTGGAAGCAGCATGAGGAGACCATAAAGTGGCTGAATGGAACAGCTTGGAGTTGGCGGCAGCATGAGTGGAACTGGAGTGGCTGAATGGCACAGCCTGGAGTTGGCGGCAGATCAGGAGACCATAGAGTGGCTGAATAACCCAGCCTGGAGTTGGCGGCAGCATTAGTAGAATATATAGTGGCTGAATGACACAGCGTGGAGGTTGCGGCAGCATGAAGAGACCATATAGTGGCTGAATGGCACAGCCTCGAGTTGGCGGCAGCATGAGTAGAACATATAGTGGCTGAATGGCAAAGCCTGGAGTTGGCGGCAGATGAAGAGACCATATAGTGGCTAAATAACCCAGCCTGGAGTTGGCGGCAGCATTAGTAGAATATATAGTGGCTGAATGACACAGCCTGGAGGTTGCGGCAGCATGAGGAGACCATATAGTGGCTGAATGGCACAGCCTCGAGTTGGCGGCAGCATGAGTAGAACATATAGTGGCTGAATGGCAAAGCCTGGAGTTGGCGGCAGCATGAGGAGAACATATAGTGGCTCAATGGCACAGCCTGGAGTTGGCGGCAGCATGAGGAGAACATAAAGTGGCTGAATGACACAGCCTGGAGGTGGCGGCAGCATGAGGAGAACATGAAGTGGCTGAATGGCACAGCCTGGAGTTGGCGGCAGCATGAGGAGAACATATAGTGGCTGAATGGCACAGCCTGGAGTTGGCGGCAGCATGAGGAGAACATATAGTGGCTGAATGACACAGCGTTCACATAGTGGCACCTGCCGACGATTGAGAGATGCAGCTGTGCCCATTTATGAAGTTTTACCCTTGTTTTAATTCTGTTTTTTATTTAGTGTGTAAACTTTTCCAGTTTCTATATCTTGGTACATTATGTGATTTAAGACAGGTTTAAAGGAAATGCTAGGGTGCAACAAAAACAACTATAAAAAATGGACAGATTAGCTCATAAGAGAATGCAACTGTTTGACATAATGCACATAGAGGGAGATTTATCAAAGCCTGTGCAAAGGAAAAGTTGTCCAGTTGCCCATATCAACCAATCAGATCGCTTCTTTCATTTTGCAGAGGCCTTTTCAAAAATGAAAGAAGCGATCTGATTAGTTGCTATGGGCAACTGGGCAACTTTTCCTCTGGACAGGTTTTGATAAATCTCCCCCATAGTTCTGGCAATAAATTACACTGGAGAACAAACGTGGCTTCCTGGAAAGATCTACCACAAGGAAGGGGGAGTGAATTTAAAACTTAGCTTTTAATCTAGTGTATTAAAAGACATAGCACATAGAAGTGAATGTAGGGTAGAAAATGACACAGCCTGGAGGTGATGGCAGCATGAGGAGACCATATAGTGGCTGAATGGCATAGCCTAGAGTTGGTGGCAGCATGAGAACAACATGTAGTGGCTGAATGGCACAGCCTGGAGTTGGCGGCAGCATGAGGAGACACTATAGTGGCTGAATGATCCAGCCTGGAGTTGGCGGCATCATGAGTAGAACATATAGTGGCTGAATGACACAGCGTGGAGGATGCAGCAGCATGAGTAGACCCTTAAGTGGCTGAATGGCACAGCCTGGAGTTGTCGTCAGCATGAGGAGAACATATAGTGGCTGAATAGCACAGCCTGGAGTGGCCGTCAGCATGAGGAGACCATATAGTGGCTAAATGACCCAGCCTGGAGTTGGCGGTAGCATGAGTAGAACATATAGTGGCTGAATGACACAGCGTGAAGGTGGCAGCAGCATGAGCAGACCATATAGTGGCTGAATGACCCAGTCTGGAGTTGGCGGCATCATGAGGAGAACATATAGTGGCTGAATGGCACAGCCCGGAAATGGCGGCAGCATGAGTAGAACGTATAGTTGCTGAGTGACACAGCCTGGAGTTTGCAGCAGCATGAGGAGAACATATAGTGGCTAAATAACACAGCCTGGAGTTAGTGGCAGCATGAGGAGAAAATATAGTGGCTGAATGACACAGCCTGGAGTTTGCGGCAGCATGAGGAGAACATATAGTGTCTGAATGACACAGCCTGGAGGTTGTAGAAGCATGAGGAGACCATACAGAGGCTTAATGACACAGCGTGGAGAAGGCGGCAGCATGAAGAAAACATATAGTGGCTGAATGGCACAGCCTGCTGTTGGCGGCAGCATGAGTAAAACATATAGTGGCTGAATGACACAGCGTGAAAGTGGCAGCAGCATGAGGAGACCATATAGTGGCTGAATGGCACAGCCTGGAGGTAACAGAAGAATGAGGAGACCATATAGTAACTGAATGACACAGCGTGGAGGTGGCGGCAGCATGAGTAGAACATATAGTGGCTGAATGACCCAGCCTGGAGTGGGCAGCAGAATGAGTAGAACATATAATGGCTGACTGACACAGCCTGGAGGTGGCGGCAGCATGAGGAGAACATGAAGTGGCTGAATGGCACAGCCTGTAGTGGGCAGCAGAATGAGTAGAACATATAATGGCTGACTGACACAGCCTAGAGTTGGCAGCAGCATGAGGAGAACATATAGTGGCTGAATGACACAGCGTTCACATAGTGGCACCTGCCGATGATTGAGAGATGCAGCTGTGCCCATTTATGAAGTTTTACCCTTGTTTTAATTCTGTTTTTTATTTAGTGTGTAAACTTTTCCAGTTTCTATATCTTGGTACATTATGTGATTTAAGACGGGTTTAAAGGAAATGCTAGGGTGCAACAAAAACAACTATAAAAAATGGACAGATTAGCTCATAAGAGAATGCAACTGTTTGACATAATGCACATAGAGGGAGATTTTTCAAAACCTGTGGAAAGGAAAAGTTGTCCAGTTGCCCATAGCAACCAATCAGATTGCTTCTTTCATTTTGCCGAGGCCTTTTCAAAAATGAAAGAAGCGATCTGATTGGTTGCTATGGGCAACTGGGCAACTTTTCCTCTGGACAGGTTTTGATAAATCTCCCCCATAGTTCTGACAATAAATTACACTAGAGAACAAACGTGGCTTCCTGGGAAGATCTACCACAAGGAAGGGGGAGTGAATTTAAAACTTAGCTTTTAATCTAGTGTATTAAAAGATATAACACATAGAAGTGAATGTAGGGTAGAAAATGCTGATAATGGTTTCCAACCAAATTGGAGACGCAAAATACCAAGTAACTCACTGTTAAATATGTAAGCAATAGTACTAGGTACCACAAAATACTAATTCAGTTATTAGTTGTGCTAATTAAGTGCTTCCCTTGCCCTGCCTGACTTGTTTTGGACACTGATACATGTGACCTCATCAGGGGCTGCACAGGGTGTTGCATAGGGACATAGACACAGTTAAATATCCAAGCAAAGAGGTTAAATATAACCTCCCATGCATCCATGTTACAAAGGGAAACCATAAATAATGAGAGCTGCCAATACAGTCACAGCCCCCACATATACTTAATAAGCTCCACTGTACTCCATCTGATAGGGAGCAGGAACCTAAAAAGAAAAGAGGGGAGTAGGCAACATCCAGATCCTGGTAGATCCTAAAAAATAAACCATTCAGTACAGGCAATCAGAGCAAATTCCACACTGTTGGAGAAAAAAGAAACCTGCAAAGCAAAATGTCCCACTCACTGTTGCAGCGTCCCAATATTTCCTAAGTGCACCCGCTGTGGTGGGGAGCCATGCGATGTGGCCGGGTGCTATGTGCACATGTTTGAAACAGTTGAAACAGTTGGCATCTTACGTAATATCCGTGTCCGGGACTGAGGGTGGCGCTCAGTGTATGACGCACCGACACCAGAGGCCGACACCAGAGGCCTGGAGGCGTGTCAGCTGCGCCGTGTATACAGCGGAGCAGCAGCCGAGCGCACAGTTAACTTATCCGTTGCCGGTCAGGACCATTTCACTGGCCGCATAAGCGGCTCTTTACAGAAGCAGGAAGCTAGCCTAATGGCTAGGCAAATACACACCCAATTGAGAGCTGGCCAGTATCTCAAAAGGGTACACATGTCTGCTCAAAACTAGCCGTACCAGATAATGGAATGACTAGTGATAGGAAAATAAAGTGATAAAAAGTGAAAGAGAAAACAGGATAACTACTTATATCTAATCTTCCCTAGCATCTTGTCAGCAGAACAATAGTGGAATTTAAGTAGAGGTATCCCTTGGTGGGTTAGTTGTTCCAACGGAATCTAACACAGATCTGACAAAATGCATTCTTTCTGAAAAGAATGAGTCAATTTTATAATGTTTGAAGAAAGTGTTCGGAGTGGTCCATGATGCACTTTGGCAAATGTGTTCCTCTCAGCCCAGGAAGCCACAGTTGTTCTAGTCGGGTGAACCTTGGTGAAATCAGGAGGATCAAGATCTTGTATGGTGTAGGAAGTCTTGATGCAATCAAAAATCCATCTAGAAAAAGTTGCTTCAGAAGCCAGCTTTCTTTTTTTTATTTCCTTGAAAAGTAACAAATAGATTTTTGTCTTTACGAAAATCCCTTGTTCTCTTGATATATTTTCTTAAAGAGGTACTCTGGTGGAAAACCTTTTTTTTTTTTTTAACGAATTGGTGCCAGAAAGTTAAACAGATTTGTAAATTACTTCTATTAAAAAATCTTAATCCTTTTAGTACTTTTTAGCAGCTGTATGGTACAGAGGAAATTCTTTACTTTTTGAATTTCTTTTTTGTGTTGTCCACAGTGCTCTCTGCTGACACCTGATGACTGTATCAGGAACTGTCCAGAGCAGCATAGGTTTGCTATGGGGATTTTCTCCTGCTTTGGACAATTCCTGATAAGGGCATCAGGTGTCAGCAGAGAGCACCGTGGACAACATAAAAAAAATAAAGAATTTCCTCTGTAGCATACAGCTGGTAAAAAGTACTAAAAGGATTACGATTCTTTAACAGAAGTAATTTACAAATCTGTTAAACTTTCTGCCACCAGTTCATTTAAAAAAAAGTTTTCCACCGGAGTACCCCTTTAAACATCTGATCACATCAAGACTAGCATAGTTGATCAAAGAAGATTCTTCCAAGGAAGGAGATTATTGTGGTAGACATATTATTTGATTAGTATTGGCAAATGACGGACATTTAGGAAGAAAAGACGGAAGAAATCTTAGGAGTACTTTGTCAGTGCAGAAAGACAGGTAAGGTTCTTCAGCAGCCAAGGCCTGTAACTCCCCGACTTTTTTGGCAGATGTAATAGCCAAAAAAAATGCGGTCTTTAGAGAGAGATATTTCAAGGAAGCCTCCTCCAACTGCTCAAAGGGCTGTTTATATAACTGCATTAGCACTCGTGATCCCAGGAGGCTACAGACTAAGCCTACATAGAGCCTTAACCCCTTAAGGACCAAGGACGTACCGGTACGTCCCTGGTCCTGCTCTTCTGATATAACGCGGGGTTACACAGTAACCCCGCGTCATATCATGGCGGGCCCGGCGTCATAGTGAAGCCGGGACCCGCCTCTAATAGCGCGCAGCGCCGATCGCGGCGCCGCGCGCTATTAACCCTTTAGCCGCGCGCTCAAAGCTGAGCAGCGCGGCTAAAAGTGAAAGTGAAAGTTCCCGGCTAGCTCAGTCGGGCTGTTCGGGATAGCCGCGGCTAATCGCGGCATCCCGAACAGCTGACAGGACAGCGGGAGGGCCCCTTCCTGCCTCCTCGCTGTCCGATCGCCGAATGACTGCTCAGTGCCTGAGATCCAGGCATGAGCAGTCATCCGGCAGAATCGTTGATCACTGGTTTCTTATGAGAAACCAGTGATCAACATAGAAGATCAGTGTGTGCAGTGTTATAGGTCCCTATGGGACCTATAACACTGCAAAAAAAAGTGAAAAAAAAAAAGTGAATAAAGATCATTTAACTCCTCCCCTATTAAAAGTTTGAATCACCCCCCTTTTCCAATAAAAAAAAAACACAGTGTAAATAAAAATAAAAATAAACATATGTAGTATCACCGCGTGCGGAAATGTCCGAATTATAAAAATATATCATTAATTAAACCGCTCGGTCAATGGCGTGCGCGCAAAAAAATTCCAAAGTCCAAAATAGTGCATTTTTGGTCACTTTTTATATCATTTAAAAATGAATAAAAAGTGATCAATAAGTCCTATCAATGCAAAAATGGTACCGTTGAAAACTTCAGATCACGGCGCAAAAAATGAGCCCTCATACCGCCCCATACACGGAAAAATAAAAAAGTTATAGGGGTCAGAAGATGACAATTTTAAACGTATTAATTTTCCTGCATGTAGTTATGATTTTTTCCAGAAGTCCGACAAAATCAAACCTATATAAGTAGGGTATCATTTTAATCGTATGGACCTACAGAATACATATCAGGTGTCATTTTTACCGAAAAACGTACTACGTAGAAACGGAAGCCCCCAAAAGTTACAAAACAGCGTTTTTTTTTTCAATTTTGTCGCACAATGATTTTTTTTCCCGCTTCACCATAGATTTTTGGGCAAAATGACTGAGGTCATTACAAAGTAGAATTGGTGGCGCAAAAAATAAGCCATCATATGGATTTTTAGGTGTAAATTTGAAAGAGTTATGATTTTTTAAAGGCAAGGAGCAAAAAACGAAAATGCAAAAACGGAAAAACCTCCGGTCCTTAAGGGGTTAAAGGGGCACTCCACCCCTAAACATTTTATCCTCTATCCTGAGTTGCAAAATTGGATTTAGTTTTTTTCCAATTTTGGGTCACAAATACATTTTTATGGCATCTCTGTAGAGTGATGCCATTACAAAGTGATGAGGAGAAAAAAAAACACAAAAAGGAAAAATCCCTGTACCCTCAAGGGGTTAAGCATAACATAGTAAGTACCGTATTTATCGGTGTATAACACGCATTTTTTAGGCTAAAATTTTTAGCCTAAAGTCTATCTGCGTGTTATACGCCGATAAGCCGCTGCAGTTCAATTATTTAAAGTGGGCGCTTTAAATCAATGAACTACAGCGGCTTTTGCAGGTGCAGAGACCTGCCGTCGCTGCCGGCTTCTCTGCCATGCCTGTCCTGGGGTCTAGAGCTCTGCTGCCACCGCTTCTCTCCCCCTGGCTATCGGCACCGCTGCCCCTTCACCCCCCTGGCTATCGGCACCGCTGCCCCATTGCCAGTGCTGATAGCCAGGGGGAGAGAAGCGGCAAAGGGGCAGCGCTGCCGATAGCTATGGGGAGAGAAGGGGCAGCGGCACCCATTGCCGGCGCCGCTGCCCCGTTGCCTCCCCCATCCCCGGTTGTATAATTACCTGTTGCCGGGGTCGGGTCCGCGCTGCTTCTGGCCTCCAGTCACTAGTCATTGCGTCTCGCAGCGCATAGCAACAACGCAGGGGACGCCACACCAGAGGCCAGAAGCAGAGCGGACCCGACCCCGGCAACAGGTAATTATACAACCGGGGATGGGGGAGGCAACGGGGCAGCGGCGCCGGCAATGGGTGCCGCTGCCCCTTCTCTCCCCCTGGCTATCGGCGCTGCTGCCCCATTGCCGGCGCCGATAGCCAGGGGGAGAGAAGGGGCAGCGGCGCCGATAGTCAGGGGGAGAGAAGGGGCAGTGGTGCCGATAGCCAGGGGGAGAGAAGTGGCGGCAGCAGGACTCTAGACCCCAGGAAATGCAGGGGGAGAGAAGCGGGCAGTGAGGGCCTCTCTCCCCCAGCCTTTCCTTGGGGCTTCTGCGGGGTCAGAAACAGTGTATCGGGGTATACACGCGCACACACACGCACCCTCATTTTACCAAGGATATTTTGGTAAAAAACTTTTTTTACCCAAATATCCTTGGTAAAATGAGGGTGCGTGTTATAGGCTGGTGCATGGTATACCCCGATAAATACGGGATTCTTAATCTACAGTATTTCGTTTTTGTCTTTTTCCACTCATACTATGATTTTGTATATTTCCTCATTTTTTTTCAACTGATGATATCGTCTGGCATTTCTGCATTCATAGCACACACTCTTGATTTTGTATGTTTGTTTCCTCATTTTTTTTCCGTTGATACTATGATCAGACATTTCTGCATTTAATAGACTGTAGTATTAATATAGTATACTTAAAGGGAACCAATCATCAGATTTTACCCTACATAACGCTTGGCAAAGCGTTATATAGGGTAAAATCTTTATTTTCGCCATTCCCGGGGGATGCTCCTGCCCCCAGGGATGGTGAAGATATGAAGTTATAAACTAGTCACCACCGCCGCCGTAAGTAGTCACCTGGGCGGGGAGCTCTTCTCATCTACTCCCGTCCTTCGGACGGCAGTGACGCCCCCCTCCGCTTGATTGATGGGCCGCGTCATCGTTCCGCTCACTGAACAGACGGAGCAGAGCGATGACGCGGCCCATCAATCAAGCGGAGGGGGCGTCGCTGCTGGCCGAAGAACGGGAGTAGATGAGAAGAGCTCCCCGCCCAGGTGACTACTTACGGCGGCGGCGGTGACTAGTTTATAACTTCATATCTTCACCATCCCTGGGGGCAGGAGCATCCCCCGGGGATGGTGAAAATAAAGATTTTACCCTATATAACGCTTTACCAAGCGTTATATAGGGTAAAATCTGATGATTGGTTCCCTTTAACCCCTTAAGGACCAAGCATTTTTCTGTTTTTACACTTTCGTTTTTTCCTCCTTACCTTTTAAAAATCATAACCCTTTCAATTTTGCACCTAAGAATGCATATGAGGGCTTATTTTTTTGCGCCACCAATTCTACTTTGTAATGACATCAGTCATTTTACACAAATATTTATGGCGAAACAGAAAAAAAATCATTGTGCGACAAAATTGAAGAAAAAACACAATTTTGTAAATTTTGGGGGCTTCTGTTTCTACGCTGTACATTTTTCGGTAAAAATGACACTTTATCTTTATTTTGTAGGTCCATACGATTAAAATGATACCCTACTTATATAGGTTTGATTTCGTCGTACTTCTGGAAAAAATCATAACTACATGCAGGAAAATTTATACATTTAAAATTGTCCTTTTCTGACCCCTATAACTTTTTTTTTTTTCCATGTACAGGGTGGTTTGAGGGCTAATTCTTTGTGCCGTGATCTGAAGTTTTAATCGGTACCATTTTTATTTTGATCGGACTTCTTGATCGCTTTTTATTCCTTTTTTTATGGTATGAAAAGTGACCAAAAATACGCTTTTTTGGACTTTGGAATTTTTTTGCCTGTACGCCATTGACCGTGTGGTTTAATTAATGACACATTTTTATAGTTCGGACATTTGCGCTCGCGGCGATACCACATATGTTTATTTTATTATGGTTACATTTTTTTAATAGGGAATTTGGGAAAAGGGGGGTGATTTAAACTTTTACACTTTTAGTCCCCTTAGGGGACTTTTAGGATGAATCATTAGATTCCTCATACAGATCATTGTGGTTTCATAAAACCACAATGATCTGTGTGCTCTGTGCTCGATTGATAAAGCCTGGCCCTTCCAGGCTTTATCATTCAGAGCACCGGAGCCACCGCAGCAGGAGAGGTAAGCCCTCAAGCTACCTCAGTAGTGGATCGCTCCCCCGCGATCACGCTGCGGGGGGGGGGGGGAGGAGGGCGATACACCCCACTGGACCACCAGGGACTGAACACAGGCACCTTTAGACGCCACTGTCAACTTTGACAGCGGCGATCTAAAGGGTTAATAGCCGGCCGCGGCGATCACCGCATGTCGGCTATTAACACCGGCCGGTATGACGCGGGCTCGAGTCGGGAGCCCGCGTCATACCCCGGTAACGGCCATTGGACGAGTATAGACGTCCATGGTCGTTATCAGGTTAAAGGGGTTATCCAGGAAAAATGCTTATGTGGCTGGAGTGTGTCAGCAGTTCCTGCAAGAGGAAGGCATTGATGCTATGGACTGGGCCGCCTGTTCCCCAGACCTGAATCCGATTGAGCACATGTCCAGTCCAGGTCTGGGAGGACATCCCTCAGGAGACCATCTGCCACCTCATCAGGAGCATGCCCAGGCGTTGTAGGGAGGTTATACGGGCACACATACTACTGAGCCTCATTTTGACTGGTTTTAAGGACATTACAAAGTTGGATCAGCCTGTAGTGTGATTTTCCAATTCGATTTTTAGTGTGACTCCATATCCAGACCTCCATGGGATGATAAAATTGATTTCCATTGATAATTTTTGGGTGATTTTGTTGTCAGCACATTCAACTATGTAAAGACAAAAGTATTTCATACGATTAGTTCATTCATTCAGATCTAGGATGTGTTATCTTAATGTTCCTTTTATTTTTATTTTACTTAATGTTCCTATTATGTGTATATATATATATATATATATATATATATATATATATATATATATTATATATTTGAGTAGCCGTATTAGTCCAGTGATGGAGATGCAAAATCAAAAATGTTGCAGTATCTTGTAATTGTTAGACATAACCTTTTGGGGCTAAACAAAGAACATGCAGACAGTCTGTTGTTTCACTGAACACTGCAACAGGGGCAGGAACTCTTTTATTACTTATGAGGCATAGACAAAATATGAAATGACAAACTTAACACTGCCATCTAGTGGTCATACAATGTAGTAGGCACAAAGCAATGACATACAGTGGTTGTTGCTCATAAAATACAAACCTTGTATGCTAACACCCCCACTCAACAACTACTATCTATGTCAATCCCATTTCTGATCTAAGATCCACAAATCTGTTTCTAGCTAGTGGCTTTGTCAAAGCATCAGCAATCATTTTTTCTGACTCACAATACACAAGTACAATCACTTTCTGATCAACTAAGTCATGAATGTAATGATGTCTGACATCGATGTGCTTGGTTCTTCCATTAATCTTCTCACTTGTTGCAAGCTTAATGCATGCCTGATTGTCCTCAAATAAGACGGTAGGTTCTGATGTTTCTTCTCCAAGATCCTTGAGTAATTGCTGTAACCACACAACTTCTTGACTGGCATAAGCTGCAGATATGTATTCAGCTTCTGTAGAGGACAACGCCACTGACATCTGTTTCTTGCTGGACCATGATAAAGGACTGTCTCCCAATTTTAATAAGTAACCACTTGTGGATTTGCGTGTGCTGTGATCACCTGCCCAATCGGAGTCCACATATCCCACGAGGTTTAAATCACCACTTGCTGACAGTTTCAAATTTAAGTCTTTTGTCTGTTTCAGATATCTCATAACTCTTTTGATAGCATTCCAGTCTCTTTGACGTGGTTTATCAACTCACCTGCAAAGAAGAGACATGCTTGCTGCAATGTCTGGACGTGTAGTGGTTGCAATGTAGAGAAGTGCCCCCACTGCTTGTCTGTATTGTTCATTGGATGTGAGAAGATCATCTTCTCCTTCTAACTTTGGATAGGCTGTATCCATAGGTGTGCTTGCTCCTTTCGCCTCTGTCATGTTGAATTGCTGAAGAATAGATTACATTTTTTCACTCTGATTCAACAGGAAACTTCCATCTTTCTCACGCTGGATGTCAGTTCCAAGATAATACGTCACTTCACCTAGGTCTTTAGTTTCAAAGTGCTTGTTGAGTACTCCTGTTAACTTTGCAATTTCATTGTTGTTTTTGTGAGCAATGATCAGGCCATCTACATAAATTAGCAGATACATCCACTCACCGTCTACTTGTTTAGCATATAGGCACGGATCAGCTTTGCTTCTTGTAAATCCTTCATTTAGTAGAACTTGATTAATCTTCAAGTTCCATGCTCGAGCTGATTGTTTAAGGCCATAAAGAGATTTATTCAACTTGCAGACAAGATGCTCTTGTCCCTTTTTCAAATATCCTTCTGGCTGTGACATGTAAATTTTTTCTTCAATATCACCATTAAGAAAAGCTGTCTTAATATCGTGATGTTTCACAATCATTGTACGCATGACAGCCACTGTCATTAGTGTTCTGAATGTACTTTGATTAGCAACTGGAGCAGAAGCCGAACTTCTGTGAGTAACCTTTAGCAACCAGCCTTGCCTTGTACCGACAGATTTTGCCTTCAGAGTTACATTTGATTTTAAAAACCCATTTACATCCTATACCTGAGAGTGGGAGAGAAAAAAAGAGAGACCGACACAGGCGCCTTGTGCGTTACCACTAAACAGGGATAACAAATTAAAACAAAGTCACAGTGAACGGGCAGGAATTGCCCCTAGGTAGTGGCCGCTCACCTTGAGCGAATAGGATATTCGCATATAACCCACACCGTGGGTGACAGAAAGGCTGGAACTGCTGCTGAGCCTGGGTCCCAGGGAAGGAAATGATCCGAACCTGATAGAAGTGGAAGCGAAGAAGGAAAATTTGACCCTTACAGAGGCGCTGCTAGTTCCAGAGTAATGTAGATGCCAACCAGAGGTATTGGTAAAAAACACCGGAGTGGTTTATTAGAGCATAAGAGGACAATGATGTACTTCATTGTCCTCTTATGCTCTAATAAACCACTCCGGTGTTTTTTACCAATACCTCTGGTTGGCATCTACATTACTCTGGAACTAGCAGCACCTCTGTAAGGGTCAAATTTTTCCTTCTTCGCCTCCATTTACATCCTATGGCATGTTTACCTTGAGGTAGCTCTGAAAGTGTCCCTGTCTGGAGATCTTTGAGTGATGTCATTTCTTCATCAGCGGCTTTATTCCATACTTGTCTCTCATGCATTGGCAGTTTCTGCATCTCTTTCCATGAACCTGGTTCAGTTTGAACAGCTCTGCGAGCTATGTAAGATAAACGTTCAGCTGGAACACCTTTATTGATTCTGGTTGATTTTCTGACTGAAGGTATTTCTGGTTCAGTTTCAGGTTTTGATTCTTCTGCAGTAATTTCTATTTCTGTATCACTTTCCTTATTTTCTTGAGTGACTGATGTTGATTCTTTCTCAGTTTGAATAGTTTGTTGTTTAAAGTTTCATCAATAATCACACTTCTGCTAACTGTTACCTTGTTCGTGTCTTGATGTAAAATCCTGTATCCTTTTTGAGATTCACTGTACCCCACAAGTACACCTTCTTTTGCACATGCATCCCATTTTGTAAGTTTTTCTTTTGGAATGTGTACATTAGGCTTTACTTCCAAAAATTCTGATGTGTCTTAAATCTGGTTTCCTTTTGTTCCACAGTTCATATGGAGTTTTTTTGTTGCTTTTCCCGGCAAACGATTTTGAAGAGAACATGCAGTTGTGATAGCTTCTCCCCAGTATGTAGTTGGCAAATCAGCATCAAATAGCATGCTCCTCCCACTTTCGCACAGTGTGCGGTTCATTCTCTCTGCATCTCCATTTTGCTCTGGGTTATATGGAACTGTTGTCTGGAACATAATTCCATGCTTCCTGAGAATGGCTTGTGTTTTACCACTTGTATATTCTGAGCCATTATCTGTTCGTAGTACTCTGGGCATTGCACCAAAAATATTATTCACTTGAGCGAGATACTCTTCTAATTTCTCTGGCCCTTCATCCTTATTGTGAAGTAGAAATACTGTGGTATATCTGGAGTAATCATCAATGAAGGTCAGGAAGTACTTTTTATTTCCTGGAGTCATAGTTTTCATTGGACCACAAAGATCTGAATGTATTAAGTCCAGAGGTTTTGGAGCTTTGCTGTTGGTCTGCTTGGGAAAAGGTGTCCTTGCCATTTTTCCTTTAATACAGCAGGTACAAATCATTATGGGGGAGATTTATCAAAACCTGTGCAGAGGAAGAGTGGTGCAGTTGCCCATAGCAACCAATCAGATCGCTTCTTTCATTTTCCACAGGCCTCTTTAGAGGCCTGTGAAAAATGAAAGAAGCAATCTGATTGGTTGCTATGGGCAACTGCACCACTCTTCCTCTGCACAGGTTTTGATAAATCTCCCCCTATGTGATCACATGGATTAATCTTAATACCACTTGCATAGTTATTCTCAACTATTTTCTTTCTTGTATCAGAATTTCTGTGCCCCAATCGTCTGTGCCAAGTGTGGGTGCAGTTTCAATGTTTATCCTCTTTGGGTATTTTAACCATTTCACTGCAGTTCAGCTGATATAGTTAGTCTAGGATTTTAGCCTTTGCAAGCAAGCAATCCCCTTTTGTTATGATACAACTGTCACCCTGAAATGTGACTACATTGCCTTGGTTAGTGAGTTTCTTTACCGACAAACGGTTGCTTTCAAGATCTGGCACATACAGAACATTCCTCATATAGATCTTTTTAGTGATATCTGGAGAGATAGGACAGTATAGAAAGCCATTTCCTATTCCCACTGATTTCATGAATTGTCCATTAGCTGTAGTTATCCCTTCTGTTTTGCTTTCATCAAGCCGAGTAAAGAAACTTCGGTCATTTGTCATGTGACTTGTAGCACCTGAGCCCACACACCATGCTTGCACGGAGGTAACACCATTTTTGGATCCGAATGCATACTCCTTTGTTTCTATGACATTCTTAGCTTGTTGCAATGCACTTTGTTTTTGCAATCTAGCTTTCCAGATTCTACAATCTGCTTTTAGGTGTCCTGGTTTCTCGCACACAAAGCATTCCTGACTTTCTAGTTGCACGTTACTGTGTTTATTTTTGTATTTCGTCTTTAAAGCCATCTCTGAACACACACTCACATTACTCGTGCTTTCAGTTTTATGCTTGTATTCATCAACAAACTTTCCTTTAAAGGAGAAGTCCGATGCTCACAATAAAAAATAAACTAATCCCTAAATGTAGCCCCAGCTCATACCTTTTGATAGAGCCCCCAATCGTGCGATTTGGTCCAGCCGTTCGCTTGCAACGCCGCTCTGAAGTTCCCGGTACTTCCGGGTTCTGTTCACATGTTTTTCAGCCTGAATGACTACATCTCCCACAATGCCCTGGTAGTATGTCCGGTCCTATTCTCCCTCCCTCTGCTCTTCCCTAGCGATAGGCGTTTGCTGAGCTGAGCCTATGGCAGCTCAGCTCAGCGCATAAATGAATAAATTACTTAGGGAGGAGAAGCCGACTCCGGGCTGGGAGGCCGGCACAGCCCGCAGTGACTCATGGGAGCTATGAGTCACCGGGCTAAGATGGCGCCGAATCATGAAGAAAACGCGGTCGAGCGTCATCAAAGGACCCAGCTTCCGGACGGATGGAAACGCAAGGAGAAGTCCGGGAAGAAGACGATATGGATAACGTAAGTATATTACAATGTAATATAACTTTGCTTCATGCTCCATTTCCCCCATAAAAGGTTTGCGTCGGAGTACTCCTTTAACATATTGTCAGATCATCATCTGGACGTGCATCTAGTGCGGTGACAACTGTCTCATAACTTTCAGGAAGTCCGCTTAATAATAACGCTGCTACATGGAAATCTTTTATCTCTTCTCCAATCCCTCGCAGTCTCTCCACCATCTCTAAGGTCTGTCTTATATAGTCCTGCATGTCCTGGTCTTTCTGTAGCTTAGTCTGATAGAGCTTTCTGATTAAATACAGTTTATTGCTGAGATTAACTCTTTCATGTGCTTTCTGTAACTCTTCCCACATGTCTTTAGCAGTCTGACAGTTACATACAGTGGTCCCTCAAGTTACAATTTTAATTGGTTCCAGGACGACCATTGTATGTTGAAACCATTGTATGTTGAGACCAAACCTGGTAATTGGTTCTAAAGGCACCAAAATTGTCATCCCAAAAAATTAGAAAATAGGGAGAATTAAAGAAAAATAAGTAGATAACTAATATAGATAAAGAAAATCCTTACATATAAAAGTATGAAAGATCTGCTGGGAGCTGTAAATCACTGTCTGCGTAAGTGTTTCCCAAGCATGGAGCCCCCAGCTGTTGCAAAACTACAACTCCCAGCATTCCCGGACAGCCGAAGGCTGTCCGGGCATGCTGGGAGTTGTAGTTTTGCAACAGCTGGGGGCACCCTGCTTGGGAAACACTGGTCTATGTAGAGGACAGGAGCTTCTTCAGGGTCCTGTACAGTACACGCAATGTCCTAAAAAAGTAACATGGAGCCGATCTCACCTGGTGTCCAGAGGAGCAGGTAACCCTGGTACAGGTAAAATGTACAGAACATGTAATACCTTCCTGTACTATAGGGGGCGCTACTAGACATCAGTAATACAGGAGTTTTACCAGTAAAATGCCTATTCTGATTGGTCGTTTCTTCCAGCCATTGACACGTTTCACAGATCTGGACTGTCCGTAGCATTGTATGTTGAGTCTGGTTTCAACTTACAATGGTCCAGAAAAGACCATTGTATGTTGAAACTATTGTATGTTGAGGCCATTGTAAGTTGAGGGATCACTGCATATGTATGATTTCATCATCATCTATGCACAGGGAGATTGTGCTCTGCGCTTTCTGATCTCTGTCTAACCACTCCTCTGTGGGCTGTGCAGGTCTTGGTTCTTTTATACATTTCCACGTACCTTCTCTTATAAGCAGCATTTTCATCTTGAATTTCCAAGATTGGTAGTTCTGATTGGTCAGATTTGCAATGGAGAACTTTGCTGAGGGGATGGCAGCAGCCATTTCTGCTGTTTGTCTTTCTGTTGCTGTCTCCTGCACTCAATTGCTCTAGCTCACTGTATCTGGCTATATCCAGGGGTAATCTGTATTATATCCTGGGCTTCTGTAACATGTCCTGGGCCCATAACCTGTTAGATATAACCTTTTGGGGCTAAACAAAGAACAGGCAGATAGCCTGTTGTTTCACTGAACACTGCAACAGGGGCAGGAACTCTTTTATTACTTATGAGGCATAGACAAAACATGAACTCACAAACATAACACTGCCATCTAGTGGTCATACAATGTAGTAGCACACAGCAATGACATACAGTGGTTGTTGCTCATAAAGTACAAACCTTGTATGCTAACAGTAATAACTTTTGTAGTATTTTGTAGAGAAGCTTTCGGGATTCCTCCCTTTA
This sequence comes from Hyla sarda, assembly GCF_029499605.1. Lineage (NCBI taxonomy): Eukaryota > Metazoa > Chordata > Amphibia > Anura > Hylidae > Hyla > Hyla sarda. The sequence goes on along the minus strand of NC_079194.1, from coordinate 203,149,738 downwards.
TCGAGTCAAAAGCAAATCTAAGTTCACAAGCAGAAGACACAGGTTCTATCTCACAAATATGCAGGGGTTAAGACAATAGATGTGGAGAATGTGGAGAATACCAGCCAGAAGCTCAATGAAAGGATGAATCTACACAGACATTCCATCAACTGCCATAAAGAAAACGACTACTGCACCCCAGTTGGACACCATTTTACCCAATCAGGCCACTCCATACATGACCTTACAATCAAGATAGTGAGAGGGAACTTCAAAAACACTCAAGAGAGAAAGTGTTACGCCGAGCGCTCCGGGTCCCTGCTCCTCCCCGGAGTGCTCGCGGCATTCTTCTCTGTGCAGCGCCCCGGTCAGACCCGCTGACCGGGAGCGCTGCACTGGTATCATCGGCGGGGATGCGATCCACGTAGCGGGACGCGCCCGCCAGCGGGTCGCATCCCAATCTCCTCACCTGCCCCGTCCTCTTGCTGTTCTGTCCCGGCGCGCGTGGCCCCGCTCTCTAGGGGGGCGCGCGCCTGGTCTCTGGAATTTAAAGGGCCAGTGCACCATTAATTGGTGCCTGGCCCAATCAGTACCTACACCTGCTCTATGTGTATATAAACCCACTTCCCCTTCCTGTCCTGGCCGGATCTTGTTGCCTTGTGCCCTGTGAAAGTGTTTTGTGTGTTCCATTGCCTGTGTACCCAGACCTTCTGTTGCCCCTGACTACGACTCTTGCTGCCTGCCCTGACCTTCTGCTACGTCCGACCTTGCTCTTGCCTTGTCCCTGTGTACCGCGCCTGTCTCAGCTGTCAGCTGGGATTGAGTCGCTATCGGGTGGAACGACCTGGGGGTTACCTGCCGCTGCCGGTCCATCCCGCTTTGCGGCGGGCTCTGGTGAAAACCAGTAACCCCTTACACTCCGTTCCCCTGGTACGGCCCACGCCATCACCCCACTGACACAGGATCCACCACCAGTGTCCTTGCTGCATACCAGTCCGGATCCTGACAGAAAGACATTTGATTCCAAAATTATACTTTTTCTTAATTCCAAAAACAGAGGACTCAATGTGGATTTGAGCTTCTTATAACCTGTGCTATACTGTATTCTCATTTGCATCTCCCTTTGTCCTCCTTAATTACAGTCTCTCCCCTGCTCCCCCCTCCTTCCCCCTTTTTCTCATCCTTATCTATTTAGTCTATGTTCCTATAGCTTGGCAATTTATGGCCTATCAGTGTGAATTCTCCACATCTATTGTCTTAACCCCTGCATATTTGTGAGATGTAACCAGTGTCTTCTGCTTGTGAGCTTAGATTTGCTTTTGACTTGATAAAAGGAGGAATCCCAAAACCTTGTCCCTACAAAATTCTGTTAGTCCAATAAAAATACATACATACATATATATATATATATATATATATATATATATATATATATATATATATTTTTTATATATAGATGTATCTTTGGTTGTTTACATACCAAAATATGTGTTGGATTGTAAATGAATTCTATAAAAAAAAATCTTAATCCTTCCAGTGCTTATCAGCTGCTGTATGGTCCAGAGGAAGTTTAGTTGTTCTTTTCTGTCTGACCACAGTGCTCTCTGCTGACACCTCTGTCTGTATCAGGAACTGTCCAGAGTAGGAGCAAATCCACATAGCAAACCTCTCCTGCTCTAGACAGGTCCTGACATGGACAGGAGTGTCAGCAGAGAGCACTGTTGTCAGACAGAAAAGAACAACTCAACTTCCTCTGGCGCATACAGCAGCTAATAAGTAATGGAAGGATTAAGCCTTTTTTTTTTTTAATAGAAGTATAATTTACAAATCAGTTTAAATTCCTGGCACCCTTAAGGATGCTGCCTGTTTTTACCTAAATGATCGGGTCAAATTTTTGACATGCTTTTACTTAGCCACACGATTCTGCGATAGTTTTTTCATGACACATTGTGCTTCATATTAGTGGTAAATCTTTGTTGATTCATGCCGCATTATTTGTCAAAAACTCCAAAATATTATGAAAGCTTGTAAAATTTCTGGCGTTTTTTAATTTCTTTTTTTTATGGTGTTCACTATGCAGTAAAAAATATATTGTTTTTATTCTGTGGGTTGGTACGATTATGGCGAAATTTCTATAGATTTCTTTATGTTCTTTTTACAACTTTTTCCCTTTTTTGTGTTGCTATATTCTGACAGCCATAACTTTTTTATTTTATGTCCAACACCATTGTGTGAGATCTTATTTTTTTGCAGGATGAGCTGTACTTTTTATTGGCACCATTTTTGCAATTTGTGCTACCTTTTGATCTTTTTTACTCCACATTTTGGACCAAAATGAGCGATTTTTGCACTTTTTAGTTGTGTTTTTATGGTGCTTACCGTGTGGGACAAATAACATTATTTATTTATTGTTTAAGTCATTACGAATGTGCAATATCTATTATGCATATGTTTGGGCTTTTTTGGGGGGAGGGGGGGGTGATAATATAGGGTTTCAGGGAAAGGGGCTTTCATAAAAAAAATGTACACTTTATTAATTTATTGAAATTTCCCCCCCCCCCCCCCCCCCCACATTTTACAGGTTATATTATGCTGCAGTATATCTGCACTGCAGCAAAGTATGACTGTCAGTATACATTGAAATGTAGCCTGTGCGATACAGCCTATGGCCTATCGCTAGGATGTATGCATACGTCTAATTGTGTTAACATGTAGACAAATGGAATGTATGCCTATGTCCTGGGGCAGGAAGGGGTTAAATAAAATTCAGTTTTTAATGCAAGAACATCTGAAAAGTTTCAGCATTTTTTCCAGTCATCTGTGCATGAAAAACCACCTATTGTGTTATTGTCATTGAAATTACGTATTGACATATCACACAGATACATCAGGTATCTTGATATTGTATGTTTGTTTTCTCATGTTTTTCCATTGATACTATCTTCTGACATTTCTGCATTTAATAGACCATGGTCTTAATATAGTATACGTTTTCCCCCTTTTTCTTTCCGGCTATACTGTTCTGACATTTCTGCATTAATCAAGCCTATATTTATAATTCTTACCTCCTTTTTTTCACTATGTTATGTCTAGACCTGTTTTCATTACATATAGGGCTGTCACCAGGGATACAGACCCCCCTAATCAAATGCAATCCAAAAAGGTTTCAGTTCTATTTAAAATATATGCCAAAATACATGCTGGATTATGAGCCAATTAGGTCATATTTTCAGCCTTAAAGAAGTACTCTGGTAGAAAACAAATGCTTTCAAATCAACTGTTGGCCGACTGGAAAGAAATTCACAACTTCCTCTGGAGCATACAGTAGCTGATATGTACTGGGAGAATTAAGATTTTTAAATAGAAGTAATTTACAAATCTATATAACTTTCTGGCCCCATTTGTAAAAAAAAAAAAAAAAAACCTGTGTAGAGGTGCAATCAATCGGATTGATTCTTTCATTTTTAAAATGGCCTCTGAAAATGAAAGAAGCCATCTGATTGATTGCTATGGGCAACAGCACCACTCTTGCTCTAAACAGGCTTTGATACATCTTCCCCCATGAGTTAAAAGTTTAGGGACTGCTTCCCCCACTTTTCGGGTACAGTGAGAAGCTGACCGTACTGCTCAGCCATAAATCTCCCCCGATACCGCTGGCAGGAAGTGGAGGAGAAGCGATTGACCTTGCACAGCAGACTGCTGCTACTAGGAAGCAAAATGGAGGACTTTAGTATCCTGCTCCTATTAAGACCTGTGAGTAGTTTTAAACTCAGATAAAATGGCTCCATTTAACAATGGGAGCTTCAAGAAAACTGTACTTAGTAAAAGATGAGGAGATAGGGATTAGACTTGAAGAACTGGAAAAGGTAAAGGAGATAACAGGGTTATCCAGGATTAGAAAAACAGAGCTGACTTCTTCCAAAAACAATGCCATGTCTGTCCCCAGTTTGTGCAGAGTATTGCATCTTGGCTCAATTTACTTAAACGCAACTAAGCTGCAATACCACACAACAGACATGTTGCTGTTTTTGGAAGAAATCAGCTCTGTTTTTCTAATCCTGGATAACCCTTTAAAGTAGAGGAAAGTACAGCAGAAATTGTCAAGGGAAGGCAGATTAAATTGTCAGGACGTAAGGACAACTTTATATGTCCCTCCAAGTCTGATCTGTTCTGACCTCAGGCACAGAGACACGCTAGGTCTATTGAGCTAAGTGGTAAAACGTCCCTTAGTTTGCATGGCTATGAAATTAATCTGAGACCCGACCGGAGAAGGCCCAGCACAGACAGACAACCAAACATTCACTCAAGCACACTTCCCGGTATTTTTGCTGCAGATCTGCTGCAGATTTTGCTGCTCATTGACAATGGGAAGAGAAATCTGCTAAAGCAAATCTGCAGCAGATCTGCAGCAGAAAATACGCACGTGTGAACGCACCCTTAGTGGTGGCACAGTATAGTTAAATAATAGTGGCACAGTATATAGTTCATTAATGGTGGCACAGTATATAGTTCATTAATGGTGGCACAGTATATAGTTCATTAATTGTGGCACAGTATATAGTTCATTAATGATGGCACAGTATATAGGGAATTAATAGATGAATGGTGGCACAGTATATAGGGAATTAATAGATGAATGGTGGCACAGTATATAGGGAATTAAGGGAGTACAGTATATAATTAAAGGGAAACTGACAGGCTGTTTACTCGCACTAAACCCAATACCCTAGGTTACAGTGCAGGAGAACAGGAGAAAGATAATGTTTTACTTACTAAATGTGGACCAGCCGTTTTCTAGGTATTGCCCCACATTGCTAGTATGTGAAGTCAGTCTTGTGCGCAATGGAGGCGGAGCTTCCCTGCCTCCATTCTGTAAGCTGTGCTATGCCTGGCCTTCTTAGTATATTTATTATTCTTTTTTTCTCCAACTCTTGTATATTGTAGCATGTAAGCATATATTAGTGTGGTGTCCATCTCTTCAGTGTAAGAACCAGAGCTGTGTGGAGATTCCTGCATAAGGTGAGTGCTGGGTGCTGGGTGATTGGGGATGGGTGATTGGGGATGGGTGCTGGGTGATTGGGGATGGGTGCTGGGTGATTGGGGATGGGTGATTGGGGATGGGTGCTGGGTGAGGCCGGGTACAGTGCACTTTCTGTCATATAGAGCTCAGGTGGGGGCATATAGGGGAAGATTTATTAAAACCTTTGCAGAGGAAAAGCCCTCTGCAAAACAATCTGATTGGTTGCTATGGACAACTGCACCGCTCTTTCTCTGCACAGGTTTTGTATACATCTCCTCTATAATCAAGTATATTAGAGGGCAGCTGTCACATGTTTTCTGTAAATAAGACTGACAGCACAGCCAAAGTGTATATACACATGGCAGACCTTCATAGAAACTGTTCTTGACTCGATTTTACAAAAACACCAACTTTTATGGGGGATAGGAAAGTCGAGTAGGCCCGGTGGGAGTCCACTGTGTCCCTGGGCCGCAGCACATCTGCCCATTAAGTCTGGCAGATGTTTTTTAAATTATGAAAAGTTCCCTCTTTTTTTACTTGAGCCCCAGAACCAGAGATAACCTCATTAATAACTCCCAACAGGCACACCATAGGCAAGAGAAAAACGGGAATCTCCAGTTTATCTGACAAAAAAAACATCACTTGCCTCCATAAGGAGGCAATTACAGGACAATCCCAAAAAGCATTTAAAAAGATGCCCACCTCCTGAAGAGCAACGAAAACACAGATCAGACGGGGAAACACCTATGCGTTTCAATTTATCAGGGGTATAAAACAATCTCAAGACATATCTAGATTGAATCAACATATCTTTACTACTAACCACAGTTGAGTAATAAGTAACCACTTTCCACTGGCATTCAGACAAATCCAGGATATCAGCCACCCATTTATGAAAGGCTTCAGAGAAAGGGCTAGGCCCCACCAACTGAAGGAGAGCATAGGACTGAGTAAGGGGTTTAGAAAGATCTGTGGTGCCCAGGAGAAGCTCCACATCAGAAAACACAAGAGTAAACATCAAGGTGCCAAACTGTGTCTGAACCGCATGCCGAATGCTGAAGATACCTATAAAAGGTATTTCCAGGGATGCTATAACATTCCTTCATGTCCGAAAAGGATAAGGAGAGGAAGTTATCTATAGTGGTTCTTGTATACTTCTTTTGTCTTTTTTGGCAGCTCTGCAAAACATTTATCATTTTTGCGCAAGGCATGTCGGCACACAATAAACATACCAGTGTGCTGTAGATATAATCTTTTTGGAAGCAGATTTCTATTTACCAGGGACAAAACATTTGCGTTTAGTTTACTGACAATCTAATCCTACCTTAACAGCCCTTGAAATCAGATCAGTGTTTGAAAGGTGGAAATTCATATTTTATTACTCTGGAGCACACCCCTTCATACAGCAAGCGGATAACATTTTTTAGGTAGTACTACTACTACTCCCAGCATGTAACAGACTGTTCCATGCTGGGAGTAGTAGTACCTGTAGTAATAGACAGATCGGCCTAGGTGTCACTTCTGACACCCGTTGCAATCCCCCTATATAATCTATAGAAGCGGGTGGCATGGCCGCACTTCTCTGCCCCCCTGCACTGTACACTGTGATGTGACGTTCTGTTCACATCACAGATTCATATTTCCCGCTGAGAGCTGTGATTGGCTGGATGGTTCCACAGAATCACAACTCTCAGCGGCATATACAAATCTGTGATGTAAAGATAACTTTACATCACAGAAGGTGGGGGACCTGGGAAGGGGCCAAAGATGCTATTTTCACTCAAAGGCAAAAACTCCAGAAAAACGCAAGAAAAAAACGCCAAACGCAGGAAAATGGCGTGGCATTTTTTCTGGTGTTTTTTCTTGCGTTTTTATGGGCCGGAAAAAAAACAAGTCGACTTAGCCTAAGTCCAACCAGAAAATGTTGCCATGTAATGTTGTGGTTTTAAAGGACATTTGCATAGAAAACAACTTATCCCCTATCCACAGGATAGGGGATGTGTCTGATCGCGGGGGGTATGACTGTGCGCCGGCTAATGGACGTAGCATCAACCTCACTGGGGTCGATGGTACGCCCCCTCCCCAACGCTGCATTCCCCCTTCTCACATAGAGATACATGACATTGCAGCCAACACGCCTCCTGCACAGGAGAGTTGCTGCCTCATGCAGGAGATCACGGGGGTCCTAGCGTTCGGACCTCCCCCGATCAGACACTTATCCCCTATCCTGTGGATAGGGCATAAGTTGTTTTATTTTTTTGCTGCATATTTCCTTAAAGGCGCTCAGGATTATGGTTAAAGGGCACCCTTCCTGCATTCCACATCCATTAGCCAATCAAATGTTTTTTGAAAACTGTATTACATGATTTTGCTATAAAATATGTAGGAACACGTTTAAATGCAACTTGCTGTTAATTGCAGTTTTGGGATTTAGTGAATTGTCATATGTCTTTTTTTAAAGGGAAACTGTCATCAGTGTTACCCACACTAACCTGTTGGTACAGGCAGGTAGTGCGGGTGACACTGAATATAACGATACTTACCTACCCGGGATCCTTGGTCTAGATCGTCTGTTATTTTATTTCATCCGGTGGTAGGCTTGGTGCACAGCAGGAGCACACTGACGTCACTGCTGCTGCTTCTTCTCTGATGGTTCCCACTGCGAACAGGATAATTTTATATATACATTTTTGGGATGTGAAAAGATATACAATGATTTACCTCTTTCATCTGTAATGTGTAGATAATTGTCAAAATATGCCAGCTGTGGTAATGGCGGGGTACGTGGTGCAGGGCAGATGTTGTTACCCTAGGGGCAGATGGTATTAACCCCTTGTGTTTATGACGTCAGGGCGTGGTTTAGCATTAACCACCCAAAGGTGTACCGCTGGATCCTGGGCTAGGCACGGGGGCAATAATAAAGACACCGACGCCAAGTTACGGACAACGGTAGCTTTACTGAGGGTAGACAGTTGTTACAGTCTATGCAGTACAGCCAGGTCCTGGGGAGGTGACCAGTGAAACAGAGACATCACAGGTTTGCTGGGACTTGTAGTAGACAGGAGAATTTAGTGCAGGCCATGCTGGATAGACAACAGACTTGACTTGACTGATAGGACTGTGACTTTAGCTTACTTTGCACTTGACTTGTGGCTGCAGGACTTGACTTGTAGCTGCAGGACTTGACTTAAAGGAGTACTCCACCCCTAGACATCTTATCCCCTATCCAAAGGATAGGATATAAGATGTCTGATCACGGGGTTCCCGCCACTGAGGCCCCCCGAAATATAATATGTAGCACCCACCTGTATCTGCTTCCGGCAGCGCTGGAGGTTCTGGCTCCCGACCATGGGAACGGAAGATCGTGACGTCATGACCCTGCCCCGTGTGATGTCACGCCCCGCCCCCTCAATGCAAGTCAATACTGTCATGCCCCCTCCCAGAGGCTTGCATTGAGGGGGCGGAGCGTGACATCACTCGGGGCGAAGCCGTGATGTCACAATGCTCCGGCCCCGTGATCGTCAGTAATCAGACCCGGAGCGAACACACTCCGGGGACTGATTTTAACGGGGTGCGGCATGCAAGATCACGGGGGTCCCCAGCAGCGGGACCCCCGCGATCAGGCATCCTATCCCCTATCCTTTGGATAGGGGATAAGATGTCTAAGCGCCGGAGTACCCCTTTAAGGCCCCCAGTGTTCTGGACATACACACTAAGATGACTTGACTGAACTAGACCTCAGGAACAAGCGAGAGAAGCTAGCTCCACCCAGGGTTTATTTGGGGAGGGATTAGCAGGGAGCCCATAGGTCACCTTTGGGGTCAGCTGGTCACTAGTACCTCCTGGGTAACAATCACATGGTACATTTATTAAAGTCACAACACACATATATTTACATGGGGGAAAACAACTGCAGGGGGCCCTGGGGACACTGAGAGACACTGCCTGACAGAGCAGGAGAGTACGGGGAAACACCATCCCATACTGGGCCACCTCTTAATTAACTCCTCCTCTTAATTAAAGTCGCCCTCGACTCCCATTCCTGGAGGACTGAGGACCGAAGTGTCCACTGGGGGTCAATGACAGTTCCTGGAGCATTTTTGTTCAATGTCCTTTCCAGGTCTAGGAAACACAGCAAAGAGTCCATATGCGCTCTAAACAGGTGGGGAGATCTTTGACCTTGTAATCTCCTTCACGACATTTTCCAACAACTATATACATAACAATTGGACAAGACATTTCGGATTGGGCTGCTTGAGGCTATCTACCCAATGCCTTGGCTACTGGGGTCCCTTGGTTTGATACACTTCCCCCCAGAACGCCATACATAGATTCTAGATTAACGGTTATATTCACGTTTGAGTACCTCTGTCACTACATGTGTGTTGTGAAGCTATCAGGAATACCTTCTGGCTAGTAAAGTATCCTGCACACTGGGACAGGAAAAACATTAGACATTCACATTATAGACATTGGTGGACTGGAAAATGTACAAAGCTACAGTCCTATCTAGACATGTTGACTGACTCATATACACATTACTGACTAAATTAGTGATAGTGTACCTACTATATTGGACTATGTGTGATACTTAACTTTTATTTGAATGAGAGTTAATCCTTGTATCTTGCTGAGAGTTGTCCTTGGGTGGACTTTTGGGACCTTCGCAACACCACTTCAGGAGAGCCTGCAATACTTGCGTCTTCTGGTGCTCTTGGTACAGTTGGAACTACGACTGGGTCTTCCTCAGTGAATTTTAGAGTTGGTACAGGGTCAGGACTGGCAGGATCTGGCGTCGCTGATTGTGATGTTGAAGAGACTGGTGACAGAGTCCACGCTTTGGAAACTGGCGCTTAGACTGGAGCCCACAGTGACAGGACTGGAGATGGAGTAGCAATTATTGTTGGTGGAACCGGCCCTGAGGCTGGGGAGACACAGAAGACCAGGCTGGCTTGGGAAAAATATAGGGAATTCCATAGATGGATGAATCCCCTCGCCTGGGACGTACTCTCTTGCAGGTCTGACAGCTGGAGGAGACGGTGCTTGGAGCACTGACAGATCTTCTTTTAGACACAGTTTGATTCGGTTGTGATGCCCAACTTGTGGCTCAAAGCCAGGCTTTTGCACCTCGTACACGTCAGAGTCTGGTTAGGGTAGGGCCGTCACCGTGTACTGTTCCTTCTCACAGATAGAGTCTAATTTATGGGTCCTTGGAAACTTTTGCAGCCACACTTTAGCGCACAATTGAAGCGGTTTGTCAGAGGCATGACGGTTGTAGTCCTGTTGCTGTCTTTGTTGAGCCTCACCCATCTTTTTGCTGACTATCTCCTTTGTTTCATGGATTCTTCTCTGGTGGTCTGAGACCCATTACAGGTAGGCTTGCGGAGAGTTATTAAACGGGGCCTGGAGCCCAAATGTCTTGTCTTTAGGCAGCTGCCCATGTTGCCCCATTATCAAGTAGAAAGGGGTGTACCCTGTAGAAAAATGGACGGTGTTGTTATAGATCTCCAAAAGTTTGGGTAACAGTCGGGGCCACTCTTCTTGTCTTGACACAGAGGCAGCTTGCAACATGTGGATAAAGACTTGATTGATGTGTTCACAGAGCCTGTTCCCCTGGGGGTGGTAAGCAGTAGTCCGGAGTTTCTTGCATGCATGAAATTGACACAGCTCTTGGAAGAGTTGGGCCTTGAAGGTCGTTCCACGGTCCGTTAGGGCAGATTTCGGACACCCAAGGGTTTGCACCCAATGGGAGTAGAACATCTGGGCCGCTGTCTTGGCTGTGAGATCTTTAACGGGTACAAAGACAACCCATTTGGAGTAGTGATCCACCATGGTGAGAGCATATGTGTACCCGGACCGGGTAGGAGACAACTTGATATGGTCTAGCACGACCAACTGGTTAGGCCTTTCACTCTGGATGGAATAGAGGGGTGCTCTGGTGTCCTTGCGCACATTCTTGGTGACATCACAGACTGCACATTCACTGCACCATTTCTCAATGTCGCTCCGCATTCCGATCCAGTAGAATCTGCTCTTGACTGTAGCTTCTGTCTTGTAGACTTCAAAGTTTCCTGACTGATCATGGTATGCTTTGAGGACCATCGTCGTGTCTCTTCGGGAACCAAAATCTGATGAAGTCGATCACCAGAGAACGGATCCAAAGAATTTTGGCGCAACAGTCCCTTCTGCACAAACAGTCATTTCCTCTTCCGCCACAGTCGTTTCAGCTCATAATCACACTGGGCCCGGCGTAGACCGGTTGGTATGTTCTTCGCCAGCAGGTAGTCCAACAGATCCCCCATGACTCGACTTTCATCTTGAAGAGTCTTCCCAGTGTATAGGTCTTCTTGGACCTTTTCGGACCTGAGTATGCAGTCCCCGAGGGCGGTCACAACATTTTAATTCCCAAACCATTGATAAAATTAGAGCATCTCCAGGTCTTCCCACACGTCTTCGACAGGGGGTTCTTCGCCGGGGGTCATCCGAGACAGTACTTTGGCATTGACATTCGACTTGCCGCTTCTGTACTTGATGGTGAAACTATAGATAACTAATCTTGAAGCCCACCTTTGTTCGATGGCACCCAGCTTGGCAGTGTTCAGATGGACCAACGGGTTATTATCTGTGTAGACATTTAATGGCGTGGCAGCCAAGTAGTCTTTGAACTTTTCAGTTGTGGCCCATACCAAAGTAAGAAGTTCTAATTTGAATGAGCTGTAGTTTGAATCGTTCTTCTCGGCTCCTCACAGGTTGCGACTGGCATAGGCCAATACCCGCTCCTACCTCCGAAACTGGCATCGGTATACAGCCGGAACAGCTGACTATAGTCTGTATACGCCAGGATGGGTGGTTCTGTCAGCAGTCATTTGAGAGCTCGGAATGCTGTCTCTTGCTGTTCGGCCCATTCAACAGGTAGTCTTCCGGCAAATCCCAGGAAGCTCCTGACATCTTTCACCGTGTGTAGGGCAGGCCAGTTCTTGACAACCACCCCCTTTTCAGGATTGGGCTGGACTCCCTCGGCGCTGACAACATGACCCAGGTAGTGTACCTGAGGTTTAACCTTTTCAGGACGCAGGGCGTAGGGATACGCCCTACATCCTGAGTCCTTTAGGATGCAGGGCGTATCCATACGCCTGTGGAAAATCGGTCCCCACCGCTAGCCGGTTGGGGACCGGAGCCGGAAGCCTGCTGAAATTGTTCAGCAGGCATTGCGGCATATCGCCCAGGGGGGTCATGATGACCCCCCATGTCGGCGATGGGCGCAGATCGCTGGACAATTTTACCAGGTTTACCAGCTGACCAATCAGGGCACCTGCTGCGGGTGTCACTCCCGCAACATGCCCCGCCCCTCTTCCGGAGGACGTGAGCGGGTGCGGGAAGTGAACCCCGGCAGCTGGGGACCCCGATCCCCGGCATCCCTGTTGGGATTGGGGCCCCAGGAGCGGTGAGGGACTGACCTGAAGCGGCGGCTTGCAGCAGTAGGAGGTGAGTGAGAGCCTCCTGCTGTTGCTTAGCAACAGCTCCCAGCAGGTGACATTAATGACTCCCTTGATGTGACCCCTTTGGGTAATGTTGTCCTCCCACCAGGGCTCAGGAGGACTCGTACTGAATCCTTCAGCCACTTGGGCTGCACTCTGTCTGGCCACCATTCGTACCGTTAAGATGTCCATCGACTCCATGAGATACAACCGGGCTACTGGGGTGTATTTGGGTAGCACAGTAGCATCATCAGACAAGTTGACTAACCTGACTGGAACTCTCACGTTGGTAACAGTGACAAGGCTTCTCGCAGCTCAAACAAGAGGGTGGTCTTCTAGTTGCAAAGGCTCCAGCAGAGCTTGATAGTCTCTATTCTTGACTCCGGGATGTGCACAACACCAGACAATAGTCTCTTTGTGAGGTTGCATGGTCACCGACCTGATGTCTTTTATTCGCACTCTGCAGATTTCACCTTGCTTGTTGACAAACTTCCGCTCCACTTGTAGAACCTTCAAGTCGTGCTGCGCAGCCAGCTGGCCTGAAGGGGACATGTGGGGAAGAGAGACATGCAAAGCATCTACTATGTCAACAAAGCAATTTTTCAGAATATTCATCCCCAAGATAAACTCAGCAGACCCCTTATCTGTCACATTAGTTACAATCACTCCCTGCCCGCTAAGTACACTCTCTCCTAACTGAATAGTTGGTTCCCAGTATCCATGTCTGGGGACTGGTTCCCATTGCCCGCAACTACTCTGAAGTTAACATCCTCCAGTTCACACAATAAACTAGCATTCCAATGTTGATAGAAAACGTTTTTAGGTATAGTAGACACTTGTGACACTGTATCTATCAACTCCTCCAATGGTACACCTTCTACAATAATTTTTACATAGGGGCAGGAGGCGACATAAAGTGAGAGTCCTGACTTAGGTCGTTCTGGGATTGGACCTGTTTTCCTGATGGCCGGTCCGCGACCTCAGGAGAAATCTGTTTAAATCCCAACACTGCGTTTTCCAATGTCTGGATTTGTTACAATGGGTACAAAAGGGTCTTTGACTCCCTGAGGGTCTACTAGGTGGAGGGTTGTGGGGGTTGAAATTGCGGGGAGCAGGAGCAAGGTTTTCTATGCAGGGGCGGTTCACGGTCAGGTGGAGCGGACCGGGTGGTAAGCTTCTTCAAGGCCTTAGTCAACAGTTCAATGTCCTGCCTGACAATCTGTAAATCAGAGGTGGCGGTGAGTGGCAAAACCGGTGACACTGGGGTGGGGACTAGGAGATGGAGGTGGTATAGGTTTGGCTACCGCCCCTAGTGGTTCTTGGACAGGTGGACAAGCTCCCTCTAACTCAGTCCCATACTCAATCATTTGGATAGCTAGTATTTTGAAAGCGGGGAATGACATATTGGGATTTTGGACTGCTAACATTCTCAGCTAGGCTTTGTCCCACTTATTAAGATCCCCATAAACAAATCTGTCTAGTAACACTTTATTGCCCTGCTCGGGAGTTACACCATCTAGTTTTTGGACAGTCTCAAGGGCATTGTGTAGGATGGAGAATGTGACTCAAATACCTGATACATTAATGTTGTTGTCACTTGATGCCGAAAAGGCATTTGACAGGGTGGACTGGGGGTTCATGAATGCTGTCCTCATACAGATAGGACTGGGCCCTGCAATGCTGGGACGAATCTTGGCCCTGTATGATAACCCCCAGACGAGGGTGCGAATTAACGGCTCCCTTTCATCTCCCATTCCAATCCGGAACGGTACGAGACAGGGGTGCCCTCTCTCCCCCTTGCTTTATGTTCTGTGCATGGAACACCTGCTGATTACCCTAAGATCGAACCCTGCGATCACTGGGTTTCGACAAGGGGTGGAGAGTCACACCTGCTCGGCGTTCGCGGATGATTTGCTCCTTTACGTCACGGACCCTCGGGTCTCCCTGCCAGCTATATTGCAGACCATAGAGACATACTCTCACTTTAGAAACCATAAAATCAATCTGACCAAAAGTGTTGCCCTCAATGTGACCTTTCCTGAGGAATTGGTGACCCGACTTAAGGAAGCCCACCCTTTCAGATGGTCCTCCACATCCATCAACTATCTGGGTGTCCAGGTGCCCGCGAATCTATCAGACTGTTATGCCCTTAACTTTCAACCTTTGCTGTCTACGATTGAGGGGGACTTGGGGAGATGGACGAGGGGTACCTTCTCATGGTTGGGTAGAGCGAACATCCTTAAAATGAATGTTCTCCCGAGGCTCCTCTACCTATTCCAGACTGTGCCTGTAACCCTCCCTCCCGCATTCTTTAAAAAGATAAACAAGCTGTTTAGGGACTTTATCTGGGCAAACAGGCCGTCAAGGATAGCCAGGCAAGTCTTAACGAGACGTAAGCTGGCGGGGGGCCTGGCGGTCCCGGACAGTCAGGCCTACTATGTTGCAGCCACTCTGGTGAGATTCCTGGACCTCTTTCACGGTCACGCGTCCAAGAGGTGGGTGGGATCCGAGTTGGGGACTAGCAAACAGCTGGCCGCCTTCCCCTGGTTGCCCCCTGATGCTCTGTCCTGGGAATACATCCGCACTCTGCCCTGGGTGTTGAGGGAATTGGTCACGACCTATAGGCGCTATATAACGAAAATTGAGCTAATTGTGCCAGGTGGACCCCTGACCCCGGTCCCCGGCAACCCCCTCTTCATTCCTGGTTTGCACCGTACTGACGTTTTAGGGATGACGGGACGAGGGTTCCTCCCGATTAACACCTTCTTGGACGGAACGAGACTGAAACCCTATGAGACACTGGTCCCTGAACGCTCCCGTACACCGCTAGTTCAGATGCAATACCTACAACTAGATCATTTTATCCAGACCATGGGACAGACCCTGTTCCTGGCAAGACCGCTCTCGCCTTTGGAACAGATGTGCGTCTCTGACTCCGCGCCCCTCAGGCCTGTCTCACAAATTTATCGCTTACTTATGGATAGGGTTGAGCAATCGCCTCCAAGGTATGTGGGGGCGTGGGAGTCGGAGCTACACATGACCTTTGCACCCTCGGACTGGACGACTGCTTTTACCATGTGTCAATATCATGTAGGGCGCAGGAGACTAACTTTAAATTACTATCCCGGTGGTACAGGGTTCCTTCTACTCTACACCGCATGTACCCCACTGTACCGGACTTGTGTTGGCGTTGTGGCGCACCTGGTGGAACGATGACCCATATTTGGTGGTCATGCCCCTCACTGGCTCGTTTCTGGGAGATGGTGGTTGCCCGCATCGCCTCCATAACTGGTGTGACTTACATGAACCACCCAAAAACCCTCCTTCTTTCCATACTACCCGCTACTAGGAGAACCCCTTCTAGGGCATTGGCACACTTCCTCCTCATGACAGCGAGAACTGTCATACCCAGACATTGGAAAGACCCCTGCCCCCCGACCATTTCTAAATGGTACAGGGAGGTACTCTTCTTGTGCCGTATGGAGGAACTGATGGCAGACTCCTCAGGTAGACAGGAGAAATACACTGCGATTTGGCTTCCCTGGCTCACTTTTGTTAACTCGCCCCTCTACACAGCGGATGATGGTGCCTGAGAGGGGTGAGGTAGCTCTCTCGTGGACCGGGGCCGGAGTGTCGGGGTGGTGGCTGTGCCCTTGAGTAGAGATTCAAGTGAGTACCCGAGTCCTGATGTTTCTTTCTCCTTCTCTTCTAACCCTCCATATTTCTCCCCTTGTCGTCTTTCCCTGCTCTTTTCCTTTACCCTTTCTTTTTCGTTTAACTGACATTTATCTCTTCCTAAACACATTAGGATATAGGGACATGTTTATTGAATGTTTAACTACTTGTTTGATCTACTACAACCTATTGCTATCCACGGGATTGTATATTGCCCTCAGATGACATTGCTTTCCTATTGATACTTTGTACCAGATGTTCATTGCCTTATCTTTTTTATGCTGTTTTTTCTTTTGTTTCGACTGCTGAGGATTCACATTGAGTACTTTATCAATGCTCTTTGATACTGTTTGTTTATTGCTTACTTAATAAAATTCTTTTGAATATAAAAAAAATAAAAGTCTGATCAACACAAAAATGGTACCCATAAAAACTTCAGAACACAGGGCAAAAAATTAGCCCTCATACCGGCCCGTACGTGGAAAAATAAAAAAAGTTACAGGGCGTCAGAAGATGACAATTTTAAACGTATACATTTTCCTGCATGTAGTTATGATTTTTTTCAGAAGTGCGACAAAATCAAACCTATATAAGTAGGGTATCATTTTAACCGTATGGACCTACAGAATAAAGATAAGGTGTAATTTTGACCAAAAAATGCACTGCGTAGAAACGGAAGCCCCCAAAATTTAGAAAATGAAATTTTTTCTTCAATTTTGTCGCACAATTATTTTTTTGCCGTTTCGCCGTGGATTTTTTGGTAAAATGACAAATGTCACTGCAAAGTAGAATTGGTGGCGCAAAAAATAAGCCATTGTATGGATTTTTAGGTGCAAAATTGAAAGCCTTATGATTTTTAGATAGTGATGAGGAAAAAATGAAAATGGAAAAACGCTGAGTCCTTAAGGGGTTAAACGAAAAACTTGTCCAAAATAAGTAGTAAATTCCTCTCTATATTTTGTCATGTGATAATCCTGTGTAAGTGTTTCCATATATGTAATGGTGCTTCTGTATAAGGTTGTCCATGTAAGTTGTAAACATGTGCATGAATGCAACTCTGCAATTAGTGATGGTAAATGTGTATGTACTTGTGTACTACTTGGGGTGACTACTGTATATGAGGGTAGGGGGTCCATGGGAATAAATCAGATCTCTCTCTTATAATTAAAAGTTGGAACACCCTGATTATCAAAAAATCAGATTCTAAATCTGACATGTACGCTGTACAAATGCATATATCTATGGATTAAAAGGGGTTAAAATTAATCTGACACCTGTTTTACTCGCACTAAACCCAATTCACAAGGTTACAGTGCAGATTAATCAAATTAAAATAATGTATTACTCACCTGGATTCATGGTTCCGTTCTGGAGATACAAACTATAGTAGCCCCCGTTGCTAATATGTTAATTAATGGAGACGGAAACCGATATTCCAAGTTTCCCTGCCTCCACCCCCCCCCCCCTGCTTCCCCCCTTCTCTATGAATATTTATGAGGTGAGCAGGAAAGTGGGAGCAGAGAGAATGGAGGCAGGGAAGCTCAGAACACTGGCTTCTGCCTCCATTTCACCAAGGGTGTTCATATAGAATGTATCTCCGGGCCATGGATCTAGGTCAGGAATACATCATTTTAATCCTGTTAACCTGCACTATAACCCAGTTAATTCGGTTTAGTGCTGGTGAAACAGGTGTCAAATTCACTTAAACAAGATTAAACCTTTCACAAAGCCTGTAGTTGGAGAGGCATATTTTTAAATAGACTTCCTGGTTCTGATATAGTACCTTTGCAGTGAGTTTAGTACTGGCACCGTATGTATAAATAAACTTAGAGGGGTATTCCGGTGAATTAACCCTTTGTATATCCACTTTGGGAGGGGAATAATTAAAAGACCAACCCTCTCTTACCTTCATTGCTCCAGCACTGCCACTGGAATCACAGAACTGTTGTTCAGCTTCTCTGGGTTTGGTTGACTTATAAGCTGCTAATCACCAAACCAGGAAGTGCCAGACATTGGTTGCCAAATTCTGTAATTCTGATGGCAGCATGTGAGCAAGGAAGGTAAGAGAGAGTTGTGTTTTTTGTTGTTGTCCCATTATTGAGGGTTAATTTATCATAGCACCTCTTTAATTGACCTCTTTAGGATGAAGGGCATACCTGTATGTCCTTGTCCCGCTCCCCTTCCATAACGCTGGGTCAGGAGCTGAGCCTGCATTATAGCGGGGTGGTCCCATCGGCTATCAGACGCTGGACCTGTGGCTACTGTCAGACATCACTGATAGCAGTGATGTCTTGCATTAACCCCTTAGACGCCACAATTAAAGTTGATCACTGTGTCTTAAATGTTAAAAAATACATCCGGCAGCTCAGCGGAGCTGATCGGTACCACCACAGTGAAAATGCAGTGTCCCGATCAGCTGAGAGGATGGTGGGAAGGCCCTTACCTGCCTCCTTGCCATCCAATTGGTGCTCTGATGCTCCAGGAAGCCTCAGCAGGCTGGAGCAATCAAGCACCGATAGCGCTGATCAATGCTATGCTATGGCATGGCATTGAACAGTGTTTGTAATCTAAAGATTGCATGTAATAGTCTCCTATGGGGACTAAAAAATAGTGTAAAAAAATAGTGTAAAAAAAATTGTTAATAAATGTGATTTAACCCCTTCCCTAATAAAAGTTTGAGTCACCCCCTTTTCCCATTAAAAAAAAATATGTAAACAAAATTAAATGTAAACATTTGTGGTATGCCATGGCAAAAAAACCTGACCTGATGGCACCCCTTAGGGTTATAGTGAAATTATTGAAAATTGCTTCAAAGGGGTACTCCGGAGGAAAATCAACCAGTTGATTTGAAAATAATTGTTTTCCACTGGAGTACCCCTTTAAATCTTTTGATCCATCTTACATACTCTACTTTTATGACCTTTACAGAGACCTTTACAGAAACCCTCTCATTTTACTTACAGCTAGTCATTTTCTATTGGATTTCTGATCTCATCTTCAGTTCTACCTTCTCACTATATCTTTTCTGCCATTGGTTATCCATACCTACACATCAGAATTATTTTCTATATTCCTACCTGTCATTGTTAGCATCCTTAACCAAAGATCTACATCTGTGTCATAAGTTTTTCAACTGTTAAACAGGTTTTTCCACGTTATGTACTGTGTCAAGTTTTATCCCTCCCACTCCTGAGAGAACAAAAATACCTTGAGGGTGAGAAATGATATAGGGACCAACACTTACCGTCTATCACATTAGAATGTCTCTTCATAGAATTATACTGCCTCTCACAGTCATTCTGCTGGGTAAGTCCTTTCTGTATTTTATATTAACTGTACAATAACTTGTATTATTGTTGCCGACTTCATTATGATTTAAAGCAGTCATTAAAAACTTGGACCTGTCTTTAAAGCTGATTATCGCATAGTGTGCTCTGTGGACAGCACAGGTTCTTTTATGAAAAATGACAGCAGCACTTTTTATGTTTCCCCCTATGTATGCCTATGTGTATTTCCACACCATATTATATTATTATTTTTAGTTAATTATTATTATACATTTTTTTTATAGGTGATTTTTATTGGGGTAGGGGGGTATTATGTATATTTTAAAAACCTTTTTTTTTGTACACTGCACAGTCAGATCTGTGATCTCCTAGTTCAGTTTTTTACTATAGCGCCTATGGGTTTTAATGACCAGCAGCAGAGTGAGCTTTTATGCCAGGCATTGGTGCCAGCTGCAGATAGAAACTGGCACTCACTGTGTATGGAGTAGGCTTGACTCCAAAGCATGCTTCATATTCCCTGAATGCATCGTCTGCCTTACATGTACAGAAGAAGTTGCCAAGCGGTTAATTACACTATAATGTCCAGTATGCTGTGTATATAAGGAGAATAGGTTTTGTATATAATTTAACTCACGTTCATGCATACAGTATAGCACATAAAATCTCAGCAAATGAATATAAAAGCGCAGGAGGCAACATATATTCATATCTTGTGTTTTAATTTGGCAACTTTAAAGATGTTTAAGTCAGGACAAGTTTCCTTGGAACTCTGGTGCTTCTTGGCTGCCATGCCAGTGAAGTTACATGACTACCACTCTATGTACCACAAACTGTTACTAGTTTTAATTTTGCCGCTGCCTCTAGAACCCAAAGAACAATTTGATTTAGACAATGGAGCATGACAATCCCTTTAGCTCTGCCTCACCTAGTGAATTTGAGGTATATGGGGGAAGTTTCTCGTGCAGGGCCATTCTTATTAGGGCGTCCACCCTGCCTATGTTTAGGGATAGTTTATAGGGCATTTCCTTAGGGCAGAACAGGTAGTGGGAACTCATACATTAGGCCTTCTGTTCCCAGGTTCTTTCCCTTTTCTCTCCCTATACCCTATTCTTCACTTTAGGTATTCATATCTCCTCATCCGTGCGTACACATTGACCTGTTGTGGGTTTGTATTTAGTGCTTTGTCCAGTTGGATGTAGTATGATCACTATACTATGATACTATGTACTATCTGCACTGATATCTGTGGCTTTGTTTTGTGCAGCTATTTGTTTAGCTTATGGTGGTTTTTCTAAATATTAAGTTGGTAAAATCATAAAGCTTACATTTAGTGATATTTTGTTCAACAACACCAGTGATTTCTTTGATTCAAGAATTTCTGTTGAAGAAAGTATATATATATATATATATATATATATATATATTTTTTTTTTTACCTATAAAAGTCTATTGGGAAAAAAGTGCCATTGCTAAAGGGTGAAAAAATACCACAACCAAAAAAGCCATGTAGGTATGGCATGTCATATTTTCCTATTGACTCCTAGCTTACATCTAGCTACGGTGTTTTGGCCCCTAAAAAAAAAGCTATGCATTAACAATGACCTTCTTTACTGTGTTTTTACAGAAAACCAAAAACCTGGTATGTCGGAATCAACCCTAACAGCCATAACTATTTACTTTTATGTAGACATAAATGCATAAGGCGCTGTGGGGTGTTTTTTTGGGGGGAAGGGGGGGGGGGGATTTTCCAAGGCTTGAATGCCTGTTTTCTAAATTAGAAAAGTCACAAATGTTTGCACAAGCCCCATTTTGCTCAAAACAAGCTTTCTGGTGTAAGCACATATGCTTTTTTAGGTGCAGTTTTGCCACTAACATAGGTAAACATTTCATGTAAATAAACTTTCAGCATCAGTGTAATGCATAAATGAAACATTTGTGCAATTGTTATGCGCGCCTCTTAGCGATTACCGATAACACATTCACTGTATTGTACAGGTTATTTTGATTACAAGGATATTAAATGTGTTATCTACTGTGTTGTGAGCTTTATTTAATATAATTGTTATGATTCGGCTAGCTGGATGTGGATCCTCTGTGTCAGCGAGGGATGGCGTGGACCTTGTCGGTGGACCGGTTCTAGGGTTGCTTCTGGTATTCACCAGAGCCCGCCGCAAAGCGGGATGGTCTTGCTGCGGCGGTAGCAACCAGGTCGTATCCACCGGTAACGGCTCAACCTTGCTGACTCCTGAGAAGGCGTTGGACAGAAGGACTAGGCAGAGGCAAGGTCAGACGTAGCAGAAGGTCGGGGCAGGCGGCAAGGTTCGTAGTCAATAGCAACAGCAAGAGGTCAGGTACACTGGTAAGGCAAACACTGTAACGCTTTCTCTGGCACAAAGGCAACAAGATCCGGCAAGGAAGTGAAGGGGAAGTGAGGTAATATACACAGGGAGCAGGTGGAAGCTAATTACACTGATTGGGCCAGGCACCAAAATTGGTGCACTGGCCCTTTAAATCTTAGAGAGCTGGCACGTGCGCGCCCTAAGGAGCGGAGCCGCGCGCGCCAGGACGTGACAGAAGGGGACCGGGACAGGTGAGCGACTTGGGATGCGATTCGCGAGCGGGCGCGTCCCGCTATGCGAATCGCAACCCCGCCGGCAGAGTCAGTGCAGCGCTCCCGGTCAGCGGGTCTGACTGGGGTGCTGCAGAGAGAGGAACGCCGCGAGCGCTCCGGGGAGGAGCAGGGACCCGGAGCGCTCGGCGTAACAGTACCCCCCCCCCCCTTAGGTCTCCCCTTCTTTTTGTCCGGTTGTCGCTCCACCAGGGACGAGGACTTTGGGAGGGATTGTAGAGTCTCCTTCTGGAGGACAGAGAAGTCCTGGGTATACATATCAATGGCAGGCAGTACAGAAGGAGTGGGAATGGGGAGGGGGGGCAGAGGGTGAAGCTTGGTACGGGGCAGAGTGTTACCAGGACGGAGGCTACGAGGAGGCAAAGCATAGTCCTTGGGAAGACCAGGTGTAGGAGGATGCACTGAGGCTTGCCTGACGGGACTGGGAGCAGACGTGAGGCATTTTTTGTGGCAAGAAGCACCCCAGCACTTGATTTCCCCGGTGGTCCAGTCAAGGGTAGGAGAGTGGGGTTGGAGCCATGGCAGACCGAGGAGGACTTCAGAGGTGCAGTTGGGCAAAACAAAAAGTTCAATTTTTTCGTGATGCAGTCCAATGCTCATGGGCAGGGGTTCTGTGCGGTAACGCACAGTTGTCACGATTCGGCTTACAGGTTGTGGATCCACTGTGTCAGCGAGGGATTGGCGTGGACCGTGCTGGTGGACCGGTTCTAAGTGGCTACTGGTGTTCACCAGAGCCCGTCGCAAAGCGGGATGGTCTTGCTGCGGCGGTAGCAACCAGGTCGTATCCACTAGCAATGGCTCAACCTCGCTGACTGCTGAGAATGCGTGGGACAGAAGGACTAGGCAGAGGCAAGGTCAGACGTAGCAGAAGGTCGGGGCAGGCGGCAAGGTTCGTAGTCAATATGGATAACAGGAGATCAGGTAACACAGGCTTGGACAACACTAAACGCTTTCACTGGCACAAGGCAACAAGATCCGGCAAGGGAGTGCAGGGGAAGTGATGTGATATAGCCACACCACATCACAGGGACAAGCGGAGGCCAGGAGCGGGCACTTGCTGCGGAGGAGATGCAGGAGCTGGCGGAGGAGATGGTTGCTGCTGTAGCTGTGGCAGAAGTTGCTGTAGCATGGCGGTCAACTGCGACAGCTGCTGTCCTTGTTGGGCGAACTGTTGTCCAAGTTGCTCAATCTGTTGGGACTGCTGGGCGACCACCGTGGTAAGGTCAGCGACAACTGGCAGTAGGACCTCAGCGGGATTCATGGCCGGATCTACTGTTATGATTCGGCTAGCTGGATGTGGATCCTCTGTGTCAGCGAGGGATGGCGTGGACCGTGTCGGTGGACCGGTTCTAGGGTTGCTACTGGTATTCACCATAGCCCGCCGCAAAGCGGGATGGTCTTGCTGCGGCGGTAGCAACCAGGTCGTATCCACCGGCAACGGCTCAACCTCGCTGACTGCTGAGAAGGCGAGTGACAGAAGGACTAGGCAGAGGCAAGGTCAGACGTAGCAGAAGGTCAGGGCAGGCGGCAAGGTTCATAGTCAATAGCAACAGCAAGAGGTCAGGTACACTGGTAAGGCAAACACTGTAACGCTTTCTCTGGCACAAAGGCAACAAGATCCGGCAAGGAAGTGAAGGGGAAGTGAGGTAATATACACAGGGAGCAGGTGGAAGCTAATTACACTGATTGGGCCAGGCACCAAAATTGGTGCACTGGCCCTATAAATCTTAAAGAGCTGGCGCGCGCGCGCCCTAAGGAGCGGAGCCGCGCGCGCCAGGACGTGACAGCTGGGGATCGGGACAGGTGAGTGACTTGGGATGCGATTCGCGAGCGGGCGCGTCCCGCTATGCGAATCGCATCCCCGCCGGCAGAGTCAGTGCAGCGCTCCCGGTCAGCGGGTCTGACCGGGGCGCTGCAGAGAGAGGAACGCCGCGAGCGCTCCGGGGAGGAGCAGGGACCCGGAGCGCTCGGCGTAACAATAATTAGTTAAAATGTGTTTATTATTCTTGTTTTGTAGCATTATTTTTTAGTAAATTACCAAAAATAGAAATGAAACTTCAGCCAATCGATGGGTGTGTTGAGAGTCAACCCTTAACAATCAGACTATCAATATAAGATATCAAGATCCGGAAACCGATTTATTATGACTTCTTAATTGCAGATATACAATGTTATTCCTTTCCAGATAAATGTCACTCTGTAAACAACTGCAGTTACAATGATTTACTACAGATTGTGAAAAAACTCCCAAGTTCTGATGTGCGGCCAGTGAAGAACTGGAAAACTCCTACCACTGTCTTTATTGACCTGTCCCTGTATACAATCGTCAATTTGGTGAGAATGTATTTATTATTGTCTTATTTGGTGAAGAGATGCATTCTAGGTACTGCTTAGACAATTTTGGGAATTTTTTATATAGCTTATGAGAGGCACTTCTACGAGGACTGGCTAATTGGTGGCCCTTCATTTACACAAAATGTATAAAACTAATATTGACTTGAAAAACAATAGGTATAATATAATGTAGATGTTTAGCAAATTCTCTTTGGTAAGTAAGTGAAATAAACCCTTTGGAATTACATAGATTTCTGCATTGATTACTTGTTACTACTGCAAAAATAACCTTATATTTTATTAAATGGGTAGTCATCTGCAAAAACTGTTTTTCTACTAGACAGTAACATTGTGGCCCTCATTTACTAAGAATGAAATGTAGTTTTCTTTGTGGTTTTTTCTCAGGTATTTTCCACAATGTTTACTAATTTTCTCAACATTTTGCTTTTTTTTTCAAATGCCTTGAGCTGTTGGGTTTTGCAGAGCTCAATTCCACCACATTTAGTGTTGGAACATTTGTAAATTTGTTAGGATTTTTTTCAATTGTTGGGACATTCCCCTTTTTCATTAACTACACCCTTTTTCTAGGTTTTTTGAGTAAATTAGAGAATTAGTAGGATTTTTTTTTTGGGGGGGGGGGGGGGGGGGAATTCTGGCGTGACACATGCAACATAAAAAACCCTACAAAATCTACTCTGAAAAGACTTAATAAATGAGGCTATATATATATATATATATATATATATATATATACATTGATTTTAAGCAATTGTATATTTTTGGGTGAAAAAAGTTGTCTTGTTCCTGTAGCTATTACCTGTATGTCTCTGTGCAGAGGCAAAATACAGCAAGTGTGGGTGAGACAAGCAGAGCTCTGTGCACTGAGGCTTCATGACACACCCTGGGCTCACACAGCAGGCTGATTGCCAGGCTGGGAGCATGCACAGAGCCCTGCATATCCTGCCCACACTTTCATATTTTGTCTCTGCACAGAGGCAATAGCTGCAGGTAGAGCAAAGCTTTTTTTTCTTGCAAAAATACACATTTTTTTTTTTAACCAATGTATATTATAAACATACAGTGGGGCAAAAAAGTATTTAGTCAGCCACCAATTGTGCAAGTTCTCCCACTTAAAAAGATGAGAGAGGCCTGTAATTTTCATCATAGGTATACCTCAACTATGAGAGACATACTGAGAAAAAAAAATCCATAAAATCACATTGTCTGATTTTTAAAGAATTTATTTGCAAATTATGGTGGAAAATAAGTATTTGGTCACCTACAAACAAGAAAGATTTCTGGCTCTCACAGACCTGTAACTTCTTCTTTAAGAGTCTCCTCTGTCCAGCACTCATTATCTGTATTAATGGCACCTGTTTGTACTTGTTATCAGTACAAAAGACACCTGTCCACAACCTCAAACAGTCACACTCCAAACTCCACTATGGCCAAGACGAAAGAGCTGTCGAAGGATACCAGAAACACGTCCCCACGTCCTAGTGATGTGAAGTCACACATCCCCTGAGTGCTGTGCTCTGTATGCAGAGCGCATGCGCTGAAGATTTTACACAGCTGTCACATCCTGACGACGTGAGAGCTGTACGTCCCCGGAGAGCGTTCTGCGCAGTGTAACTGCACATGCGCTGGGCCCTCGCTACAGAAGTAGGGAGGGCCCGGCGCATGCGCAGTTACACTGTGCAGAGTGCTTTCCAGGGATGCACAGCTCTCATGTCATCAGGATGTGACAGCTGCATTAGATATTCAGCACTGTGCTCAAGGGGCGTGTGACTCCATGTCACTAGGATGTGGGTGACGTGGAGTTCAAGAAAATGCATATGCGAATTAGGGGGGCGGACTTATGCACTTATGACTGCCGGCAGGGGACATGCCTGCAGAGCGCATCTAAAGGGGGTGAATTATGGGGCTTTACTGGATGAAAACTCGACGGCAACTCCTCTTCACCCACACTATAACCCAGTGTATTGGGTTTAGTGTGGGTGAACTTGCTGACAGTTTTCCTTTAAAGGGGTTGTCCCAGCTCATCTGATTACCTCTCTCTTTCTTTCTCTCTCTTTCTGCTGTCAGTTCACACTCCAGGATGGGCTGGGGTCAGAGGCAGGTCATTTTCCTGTGTGCTTCTGTGCCGGACAGCTCCCAAGCTAAAGCCCTGTCCCTGCAACTGTCAGACATAATGACTGTGATAAGATAGGGAATGATGTCATACCGCATCTAAAGCAGAGCTTGTGGACAGGAACCATGACCAGCAACTGTGAACAATAGAGTAGATAAGAAGAGATATCTGCAGAACAAGGCAAGTTTGCTAAATGAAGCCAATTGCAAACCCCTTTATGCTGCCATACTCTACACATAAAGACATGATTAAGGATATGGGAATACCCCTTTTATTACCTGTATATCCCCCCCCCCCTTTTAGCAGCAATAAATGTCATCAAACATATTTAGTACCTGCAAATAGAAAAAACTTATTTGAACTATTCTCATGTACAGTGTTTTAATACACTATTGTTTAAATTGTTTCCTTAAATCAGCCCAAAACCACAGTGCCTCCTCCACCATGCTTCACAAGTGGGATGAGGTTTTTGTGTTGATGTGCTGTGTTCTTTTATTCTGCAATTATACCATTTTGTATTTGTGCTGAAAAGTTCTACTTTTGTCCCATCTGCCCAACTGCCTACTATGCCACACAGACCCCTCAGTGTGTGTGGTGCCATCTATACTGTAGTGTGATTCCCCATCCCCTCCTATTATACAGTTCATATATAACAGGACTCAGAAGATGCAGAGATGGGTAGCAGCTTATAGCTGAGCCTGGCGTAGGGAAAAGCAGATACACCTCCCCTGCATGACCAGCATCCTATGAAAAGAAGCAAAGGTAGAGGAGGAAATCTACATGCCATGTCCCCATATGTGCCCCGCTTCCCCCCACATTATGCCCTGCTATATCACCTATGTGTGCCCTGCGATATCCCCCATATGAGTCCAGCTCACCCTCAAATGTGCCTTTCTCCCACTTCTCACACTTCATCTGCTCATATTTATAGTTCCCCCTTTTTAGGTTTTCTACTCTTCCATTTATCCTCTTCCACCATGCAAAAAAAAAAATTCCCCCCAAGTCCTGTGCCCCTGAATATACTATGTGTGGCAGAGTTATATTCTGGGCACACTGTGTGGCAGGAATATATTCAGAGAACATGATGTGTATCAGTATTTATGGGACATGGGAGCGTGAATGGGATTATAATATGTGTTGTGTTTGATGCACTTACTGTACTAGGGGAGACATGAATGTATTTAGTCCTGGTTGCGCTCAGTTAACAGGATGTTGTAGGACAACCAAGATCTCACTAGATCCTGTCCACTGAGCGCGGCCAAGGCTAAACACATCCTATAAAAAGTTTTTAAGAAAGTTATTAACACTTTTTCTCCCTTCTTTCTTCTCAATGAAGAACATGACCAGTACAACTGTTTGAGTTTAGATAGATGGGGGGAGATTTATTAAAGCTGTCTATGTCCCGCATCAATATAGACCAAACTATAGAGCGTTAGGCTGGTCTGTTGTGCGTCTAATTTATCAAAGGTCGCACGGCTCTTGATAAATTCTGCACACGGACTTCGTGATCTATGCTTTAGACTGTATTTAAACCTGCTCCAGCATGGTCTGACATTTCGGCGTACTTTCAGCCAATGCTACTTGTCGCTGAAAAGTCGCTTTTGATAAATTCAGCACCAATGCATTTTTCCGTCTAAAATAGACTAGAATGCATCATGTTCTATAAATCTTCTAAAGCAAAAGTCGCAAAAAGGTCACACATATTTAGACTGCGACTTTCTGTGCGACAAATTTAGATGGAAAAAAACAGTCTAAATCCTTTGATAAATCTCCCCCATTGTGCTTATCTATTTGTAAGTAAAACAACAAATAGTACTTTTCTTACGGTCCTCTGACTGGAGGCACATGGTGTGTGAGCGTTGCCATGTGTTCACACTAATGTGTCTTCTGACGTTGGTGCTGTGTCTGTGGGGTGGGGCAGCTCAGAGCCAGGGGCTAGGTCAGGCAGTATTGGGGCTGCTCTACCACTGAGCTGTTTCCCCTTTGGGCATTGGTATCACAGAAGTGGTGGTCACCGCACAGCGCCATGTCATTTATTTATTTATGCCTCGGGGTACTTTTTTTTTGCAAATTAACCTGTAGGACATTGCATTAATGCCTGATTAGCCCCACCTCTAGGACATTTATTTGGACTTTTTGGGAGAACAGTGGTCTCCTGAGTATTTTACTTCTCGATTATATTCTAAGGGAGTGCATGCTAGTCTGTTTTTAGGACTTCTATAGAATGTAATGAATAAAATCATGTGCATCCAAACTTTTCCAGGAGTACAAAATTAGTGACCTATGAGTAAAACAAAATCAATAAAAGATAAAAATCAATTAAAGACTTTAAAAAACTTTCTTTGTTACTGGGGGCAACCTAAAAAAAACCACACATACTCACCTACCTTAGTCCCCTGAGGGTGCCGCTGTGACAGTGAGTAAGGTAGGATGCTGCTGCAATCAGCTGATCAGGCCATCTCTACAGTGAAGAGCTCATCTCAGATTTAGGAAGGAGTTCTAGCTCATGGGGACTAGATGCCATCACAGTTGAAGCCCTAGGGGGCCGAGGTAGGCGAGTATGTGTTTTTTTGTATTTTCAGGTTTCCCCTACCAACATAGATAACCCATTTAATGTGAGCCTTTGTATCAGACACAGCCACTACCAGGAGTATGGCGCTATACCTAGTAAACAGTGAAGATTTTATTCTGATTTGATAGAAACACTTTCAAATGAATATCTAAATGACTGTCCATATTAGATACCACACCTAAGTGTCAGTGTTCTTGCCCTTCTCTTCTCCACTACTTGCTCTCAGCAGACAACGCTCAACTGGTATCAGTAGCTCCTTGTTTCCCTGGCTACCTGCTAATTAGCCAGCCCCTTCCCTGCTGGGCCCTGCCTATTTAAAGGAGTACTCTGCTGCTTAACATCTTGTCCCCTATCCAAAGGATAGGGGATAAGATGTTTGATCACAGGGGTCCCGCTGCTGGGACCCCCCGCTATCTCCGCTGCGGCAGCCTAGTAATCCCGTGCATGGAGCGAACTCCACTCCATGCCAGATGACTGGTGACCACAGCTGTCACGCCCCCTCCATTCATGTCTATGGGAGGAGGCGTGATGGCTATGTACTAGCCATCACGCCCCCTTCCATAGACATTAATGGAGAGGGCGTGGAGTCACGAACATGGAAGCTTCAAGCTTCCATGTTCCGGACACCACCGCTGCCGACCCAGAGATCCTTTGTATAGGGGATTAGATGTTTTGCAGCAGAGTACCCCTTTAACTCCTTAAGGATACATGACGTACTGGAACTTCATGTGTCCACTCCCGATCTATAACGCGGGGCCACGGCGTGGCCCTGCATCATAGCGGGTCGGGCCTGGCCTCTAACAACGGCCGGGACCCGTGGCTAATAGCGTGCGGCATTGATCGCGGTGCCGCGTGCTATTAACCCTTTAGACGCGGCGTTCAAAGTTGAACGCTGCGTCTAAAGTAAAAGTGAAAGTATGCCGGTTAGCTCAGTGGGCTGTTCGGGATAGCCGTGGCGAAATCGCGGCATCCCGAACAGCTTACAGGACAGCAGGAGGGTCCTTACCTGCCTCCTCGTTGTCCAATCGCCGCATGACTGCTCAGTG